>NW_024713458.1:0-41796 GCF_018991925.1 Homarus americanus | reverse complement strand
GGATTATCAGAGGTGTACCTGGGAGGTTGGAGGTGTGGCTATGGAAGTGTCGGGAGGTACCTGGGAGTGTTCGGGATGTACCTGGGAGTGATCTGGGGGTACCTGGGAGCGTTCGCTGAGGTGTACCTGGGAGTGTCAGGAGGTGTACCTGGGAGTGTCGGAGGGTGCACATGGAGTGCTGAGGTACCTGGCAGTGTCATGGTGTACCTGGGAGGTCAGAGGTGTGCCTGGGAGTGTCTGAGGTGTACCTGGGAAGGTCATGGTGTACCTGGGAGCAAGTTTGAGGTATACCTGGGAGTGTGGAAGTGGGCACCTGGGAGGTTGGAGGTGTACCTGGGAGTGTCGGAGGTAATCTGGGAGATGTCAGAGGTGTGGCCCAGATGTCAGAGGGGTGTACCTGGGAGTGTCAGTGGTGGCACCTGAGAGTGCCTGGAGGTGTACCTGGGAGTGTCAGAGGTGTGCCTAGGGAGGTCAGAGGTGCACTTGGGAGTGTCACCCCGGGAGTGTCTGAGGTGTACCTGGAGCAAGCCTGAGGCACTGGCAGGCCTGGGAGGTGCACTCTGGCAGTGCCTGGAGGTGTAACTGGCAGCAAGTGGTACCTGGGAGTGTCATGGTGGGACCTGGGAGTGTTAGATGTAACAGGAGGACAGAGAGCACTCAGGAGGCCGAGGTGTACCTGGGAGTGTCAGGGAGGTGTACCTGGGAGCACAGAGGTGGTACCTGGGAGTGCCAGAGGCACTGAAGGGTGAGGCATCTGAGCACGAACGTGTACCCAGGAGTGTCAGAGGTACCAGGGAATTTCAGAGGTGTACCTGGGAGTGTCAGGAGGTACCTGGGGAGTGTCAGACAGGCCTGGGAGTCAGAGGTGTACCTGGGAGTATCTGGGCACCTGGGAGTGTCTGAGGTGTACCTGGGAGTGTCAGAGGTGTACCTGGGAGCAGCTGAGGTGTGGCATGGAGTGTCAGGAGGTGTACCTGGCAGTGTCAGCGGTGTGCCTGGGAGTATCAGAGGTGCCTGGGAGGCCTGGAGGCACCTGGGAGGCCTGATGGGCAATGGGAGTGTGTGAGGTGTACCTGGGAGTGTCAGAGAAGTACTAGGGAGGTCACAGGAAACGTGAAATGTGTGAGAGGTGTACCTATGAGTGTGTGAGGTGTACCTAGAGAGTGCTCTGGAGGTGTACCTGGCAGAGGGTCAGATGTGTACTCTTGAGTGTCAGAGGAATACCTAGGAGTGTCAGAGGTACCTGGAGGTTGTAGGAGGTGTACCCAGGATTACTGAGGTTTACCTGGGAGGCCGGAGTTGTACCTGGGAGTGTCGGAGGCGGAACTGGGAGGCCAAAGGTGTACCTGGGAGGTCAGGGAGGCAGCCTGGGAGTGTCAGAGGTACCTGGGAGTGTCAAAGGTGTACCTGGGAGTCAGAGAAGTACCAGAGAGTGTCACAGGAGTACCTGGGAGGGAGAGGTGGGCCTGGGTGAGTGTGAGAGTTGTACTTAGGAGTGCCTGAGGTGCACCTTGGGAGGGTCAGAGGTGCCTGGGAATGTCAGAGGTGAAACTTGGGAGACGAAGGTGTACTTGGGAGTATCGGAGGTAAAATGGGAGTGTTGGGGAGGTACTTTGGGAGTATCAGAGAGGTACCCAGAGTGTTAGGGCACCATGTCTCGGGAGGTGTAATTGGAATGTCAGAGTGTGTACCAGGAGTGTCAGTGAAGCACCGGGAGTCTCTCAAAGGTACCTGGGAGTATCAGAGGGGTACCTGGGAATATCGGAAGTGTACCTGGGGAATATCGGAGATGTACCTGGGAGGCCAGAGGTGTACCTGGGAGGCCAGGAGGTGTGTACCTGGGAGTGTCAGAGGTGTACCTGGGAGTGTCAGGAGGTGTACCTGGGAGTGTCAGAGGTGTACATGGAAGTGTCGCAGGTGTACCTGGGAGTGTCTGGGGTGTACCTGGGAGTATTCGGGGTGTACCTGGGAGTGTCTGAGGTGTACCTGGGGAGGCCAGAGGTGTACTCTGGGAGCCGGGAGGTGTACATGGGAGTGTCGGGGAGGTGTACCTGGCAGTGTGAAAGGTGGTACCTGGAGCACAGAGGTGCCTGGGAGTGTCTGAGGTGTAACGGGGAGGTTTGAGGTGTACTCTGGGAGCTTGGAGGTGTACCTGGAGAAACAGAGACGTACCAGGGAGGCTCAGGAGTAACGGAATGGGGAGAGGTGTACCTGCGAGTGTGTGAGGTACCTAGGAGTGCCTGAGGTGTACCCAGAGGGTCAGAGGTGTACCTTGAGTGTCAGAGGAATACCCAGGGAGTGTCAGGAGGTGTACCTGGGAGTGCCAGAGGTGTACCTAGGGAGCATCGGAGGCCACCCCTGGAGGTCGGAGGTTGTACCTGGGAGCAAGTCGGAGGCGGAACTGGGAGTGTGTACCTGGGAGTGTCAGAGGCATACCTGGGAGGCTGAGGTGTACCTGGGAGTGCTCAAAGGTGTACCTGGGAGGAAGCGAGAAGTACTCAGGGAGTGTCACAGGAGTGGCCTGGGAGTGTGAGAGGTGGGTACCTGGTGAGTGTGAGAGTTGTACCTAGGGGAGGCCTGAGGTGCACCTGGGAGGGTCAGGTGGTGTACCTGAATGCTCAGGAGGTGTACCTGGGAGCACGGGAGGTACCTGGGAGATCGGGAGGTGTACCTGGGAGCAACAGAGGTGTGCTCTGGGAGTATCAGAGATGTACCTGGAGTGTCAGGGCACAACTGAGTCTCGGGAGTGTAACTGGGAATGCTCGGGAGGTGCACCAGGGAGTGTCAGAAGTGAAGCACCTGGGGAGTCTCAAAGGTACCTGGGGAGTATCAGAGGAGCACACGTGGAAGCAAAATACCTGGGGAATATCGAAGATGTACCTGGGAGTGTCAGAGGTGTACCTGGAGTGTCGGAGGTACCTGGGAGGTCACAGAGCACCTGGGATTATCAGAGGTGTACCTGGCAGTGTCAGAGGTGTACCAGGGAATGTCAGTGGAGCACGGGGAGTGTCAGAGGTGTACCTGGGAGTGTCAGAGGTGCACCTTGGGAGTGTCAGGAGGTGTACCTGGGAGGTCAGGAGGTGTACCTGGGAGTGTCAGAGGTGTACCTGGGAGTGCTGGAGGTGTACCTGGGAGTGTCAGAGATGTACCTTGGGTGCAAGAGGTGCATCTGGGAGGTTGGACGTACCTAGGAGCAAGCCAGAGGTGTACCAGGGAATGTCAGTGGAGTACCTGGTAAAACAAAGAGGTACCTGAGTGTCAGAGGTAACTGGAGTGTCAGAGGTGTACCTGGGAGTGTCGGAGGTGTACCCGGGGAGTGTCTTGGGTGTACCTGAGCATCTGGGTGTACCTGGGGATTGTCTGGGAGTGTCAGAGGTGTCCCTGGGAGTGTCGGAGGAAACATGGGAGTGTCAGAGGTACCTGGCAGCATCAGCGTGTACCTGGGAGTGTCAGAGGTGGTGCCTGGGAGCAACAGAACATACCAGTGTGTCTGAGGTGTACCTGCAGTGTCAGAGGTGTACCTGGGAGGTCAGAGGTACCTGGAGTGTCAAGGTACCTGGGAGGTGGGAGAAGTGTACCTGGGAGGCGTCGGAGGTACCTGGGAGTGTCGGAGGTACCTGGGAGTGTCTGGGGTGCAGCCTCTGGGAGTATCTGGGTGTACCTGGGAGTGTCTGAGGTGCACCTGGGAGGTCAGAGGTGCACCTGGGAGTGTCGGAGGTGTACATGGAGTGTCAGAGGTGTACCTGGCAGTGTGAGCGGTGTATCTGGGAGTGCTCAAGAAAAAGCCTGGGAGTGTCTGAGGTGCACCTGGAGTGTCTGAGGTGTACCTGGGAGCAGTCTGGAGGTGTACCTGGGAGTGTCAGAGACGTACCAGGGAGCAAGGTCACAGGAGTACCTGGGAATGTGAGAGAGGTGTACCTGCGAGTGTGAGGGGTACCTAGGGAGTGTCTGGAGGTGTGCACCTGGGAGGCCGAGGTACCTGGAGTGTGGAGAGGAATACCTGGGGAGTGTCACAGAGGTGTACCTGGGAGTGTCAGAGGTGTACCTAGGAGTATCGGAGGTTTACCTCGGAGTGTCGGAGTTGTACCTGGGAGCTGGGAGGCGGAACTGGGAGTGTCAAAGGTGTACCTGGGAGGCTGGGGAGGTATACCTGGGAGTGCTGGGAGGTGGGAGTGTCAAGGTGTACCTGGGAGGTCAGGAGAAGTACCAGGGAGTGTCACAGAAGTACCTGGGAGTGTGAGAGGTGTACCTGCGAGTGTGAGAGTTGTACCTAGGAGTGTCTGAGGCACCTGGGAAGGTCAGGTGGTGGGTAACCTGGGAATGCTGTGAGGTGTACCACCTGGGAGACGTGGGAGGTGTACCGGGAGCATCGGAGGTGCCTGGGAGTGTCAGAGGGGCTTGGGAGCATCAGGCATGTACCTGGGAGTGTTGGGGGGTACAACTGGGAGTTCTGGAGGTGTAACTGAATGTCAGAGGTGTACCAGGGAGTGTCAGTGAAGTACCTGGGAGTTCTGAAGGTGTACCTGGGAGCATTGAGGAGTACCTGGGAATACGGGAAGTGTACCTGGGAATACGGGAGATGTACCTGGAGTGTTGGGAGGTGTACTTGGGAGTAAGCCGGAGGTAATGGAGCAAGTCACAAGAGCACGGGATTATTGTGAGGTGTACCTGGCAGTGTCAGAGATGTACCAGGAATGTCAGGAGTACTTGGGAGGCCAGAGGTACCTGGGAGTGCTTGGGAGGTACCTGGAGTCTCAGGTGTGGCCTGGGAGTGTCAAAAACCTGGGAGTAAACAGAGGTGCCTGGAGTGTCAGAGGTGCAACTTGGGAAGTGCTCAGAGATGTACCTGGGAGCAGCAGAGGTGTGGTCTGGGATGTTTGACGTGTACCTAGGAGTGTCAGAGGTGCACCAGGGAATGTCACAGTGGAGCACCTGGTATTGTCAGGAGTGGTGTACCTGGGAGTGTCAGAGGTGTAACTGGGAGGCCAGAGGTGTACCTGGCAATGGAGGTGTACCTGGGAGTGTCTGGGGTGTACCTGGGAGCATCTGGGGTGTACCTGGGATTGTTTGGAGGTACCTGGGAGTGTCAGAGGTGTCTCTGGGAGTGTCGGAGGTGCACATGGAGTGTCAGAGGTGTACCAAGGTACTGGCGGTACCTGGGAGGCCAGAGGTGTGCTGGGAGGCCCAGGTGTACCTGGGAGGCCTGAGGTGTACCTGGGAGTGTCTGAGGTACCTGGGAGGCCAGAGAAGTACCAGGAGCTGGGCAGGAGGCTCTAGGAGGTGAGAGAGGTGTACCACTGCGAGTGTGGGAGAGTTGTACCCAGGAGTGTCTGAGGTACCTGGGAGGGTCAGAGGTGTACCTGGGAGCACGGAGGTGCACCTGGGGAGTCTGAGGTGTACCTGGGATTGTCAGAGGTGTACCTGGGAGCATCAGGAGAGACGTACCTGGGGAGTATCTGAGGTGCAAATGGGAGGCGTCGGAGGTGTACCTGGCAGTGTCAGTGTGTACCTGGAGTAACAGGTGTACCAGGGAATGTCAGTGGAGCACCTGGGAGGTCAAAGGTGTACCTGGGAGTGTCAGAGGTATACCTGGGAGTGTCAGAGGTGTACCTGGAGGCCGGGGTGTACCTGGGAGTATCAGAGGTGTACCTGGGGAGTGCTTGGGAGGTACCTGAGAGTGTCAGAGGTACCTGGGGAGGCTGAAGTGGTGTACCTGGGAGCAAGTCGGAGGTGTACCTGGGAGGTGGAGAAGTGTACCTGGGAGCAAGCCGGAGGTGTACCTGGGAGTGTCGGAGGTGTACCTGGGAGCAAGCCAGAGGTGTACTTGGGAGTGTCTGAGGTACCACCTGGGAGTGTTTATGGTGTACTTGGGAGTGTCTGTGGTGTACCTGGGAGTGTCAGAGGTGCCTAGGAGTGTCAGAGGTGCACTTGGGAGTGTCAGATGTGCACCGTGGAGAATTCCTGAGGTGTACCTGGGAGGTCTGAGGTGCACCTGGTAGTGTCTGGAGGTGTACCTGGCAGTGTCTGGTGTAACTGGCAGTGTCAGCGGTGTGCCTGAGAGTGCCGGGGGCGGTGACCTGGGAGTGTTAGGAGGTATCATGGAGGACAGAGGAGCACACCCAGGGAGGCCAGAGGTGTACCTGGGAGTGTCAGAGGCAGGTACCTGGGGAGTGTTGGGGAGGTACCTGGGAGGCCAGAGGTGTGCCTGGGAGTGTCAGAGATGTACCTGGGAGTGCCAGAGGTGTATCTGGGAGTGTTGGACGCTTACCTGGGAGCAAGCCAGAGGTGTAACAGGGAATGCTGGGGTGAGTACCTGGGAGCAAGCCAGAGGTGTACCTGGGAGTGCCGGAGTTGTACCTGGAGTGTCGGGAGGTGACCTGGGAGGTCAGAGGTGTACTTGGGAGTATCAGAGGTGTGCCCCAGTGCCGAGGTACCTGGGAATTTCAGAGGATACCAGGAGGTCAGTGAAGTACCTGGAGTCTCAATGGGGTACCTGGGGAGTATCGAGGTGTGTACCTGGGAATATCGGAGGTGTACCAGAACATCGGAGGTACCAGGAGTGTCGGAGGTGCACATGGAGTGTCAGAGGTACCTGGGAGCATCAGGAGTGTTCCTGGGAGGCCAGGAGGTGTACTTGGGAGGCCAGGAGTGCAACTGGGAAGCCCTGGAGGTGTAACTGGGAATGTCAGAGGTGTACTAGGAGTGTCAGTGAGTACCTGAGTTCAAAGGTGTACCTGGGAGTATCAGAGGGGTACTCTGGGAATATCGGAAGTGTACCTGAACACGGGAGGTGTACCTGGGAATGTCAGAGGTGTACCTGGGAGTGCCGGAGGTGTACCTGGGAGGTCATAAGGAGTACCAGGATTATCAGAGGCCTGGGAGTGTTGTAGAGGTGTACATGGAAGTGTCGGAGGTGTACCTGGGAGGTCTGGGATGTGCCTGGGGAGTATCTGGGTGGGAGGCCTGAGGCACCTGGGAGCCAGAGGTGTACCTGGGAGTGTCGGAGGTGCACATGGAGTGTCAGAGGTGCACTAGCAGTGCTTGGAAGTGGTGCACCTGGGAGTGTCAGAGGTGTGCCTGGGAGGTCTGAGGTGTACCTGGGAGTGTCTGGGGCGGTGTACCTGGGAGGCCAGAGGTGATACCTGGGAGTGTGGAGAGTGTACCTGGGAGTGTCGGAGGCACCTGGGAGTGTCGGAGGTGCACTGGGAGTGTCAGAGGTGTACTTGGGAGGTCAGAGGTGGTACCTGGAGGCCAGGTGGTGTACCTGGAGAGTGCCTGAGTGTACCTGGGAGGTCAGAGGTGTCAGAGTGTCAGAGGTGCACTTTGGGAGGTTGGCCTGGGAGTGTCTGAGGTGTACCTGGGAGTGTCTGAGGTACCTGGCAGTGCCCGAGGTGTACCTGGCAGTGCCTGAGAGGTGTAACTGGCAGTGTCAGCGGTGTACCTGGGAGGCCGGTGGTGGACCTGGAGGTTAGATGCAGGAGTGACAGAGGAGGCACCTGAGAGCAACAGAGGTGCACCTGGGAGTGTCAGAGGTGGCACCTGGGAGCAACAGAGGTGTACCTGGGAGGTCAGAGGTGTACCTGAGAGTGGCAGAGGAGTATTCAGAGGCCTGAACGTGTACCTAGGAGGTCACAGAGGTGTACCAGGAATTTCAGAGGCAAGGCCCAGCAAGCCAGAAGGTACCTGGGAGTCAGAGGTGTACCTGGGAGTGTCAGAGGTGTGGCTATGGAAGTGGAGGTGTACCTGGGAGTGTCTGGGTGTACCTGGGAGTATCTGGGTGCACCTGGGAGTGTCTGAGGTGTACCTGGGAGGCCGAGGTACCTGGAGCAAGCCGGAGGTAACATGGAGTGTCAGAGGTGTACCTGGCAGCAAGTCAGCGGTGTACCTGGAGTATCAGAGGTGCCTGGAGTGCCTGAGGTAACCTGGAGTGTCTGATGTGTACTCTGGAGTGTGTGTGAGGTACCTGGGAGTGTCAGGAGAAGTACCAGGAGTGTCAAGCAGGAGTGGGTTTTGGAATGGGAGAGGTGCACCCATGAGTGTGTGAGGTGTACCTAGAGTGCCTGAGGTGTACCTGGGAGGGTCAGATGTGTACCTTGGAGTGTCAGAGGAATACCTAGGGAGGTCAGAGGTGTACCTGGGAGGTTGGGGAGGCACTTCAGGATTATCGGAGGTTTACCTGGGAGGCCGGAGTTGTACCTGGGAGGCCGGAGGCGGAACGGGAGTGTCGGGGCCAGGCCTGGGAGGTTGGGGAGGTATACCTGGGAGTGCTGGGGAGGTACCTGGGAGTGTCAAAGGTGTACCTGGGAGCAACAGAAGTACCAGGGAGTGTCACAGGAGGCCTGGGAGTGTGGGAGAGGTACCTGCGAGTGTGAGAAGCAGGCCTAGGAGTGTCTGAGTACCTGGGAGGCCAGAGGTGTACCTGGAACAATGTCAGAGGTGAACCTGGGAGTACGGAGGTGCACGTGAGCACGGAGGCCTGGAGTGTCAGTACCTGAGAGTGTCAGGGTACAACTGCGTCTCGAGGTGTAACTGGGAATGTCAGAGGTGTACCAGGAGTGTCAGTGAAGTACCTGGGAGTCTCAAAGGTGTACCTGGGAGTATCAGAGGGTACCTGGGAATATCGGAAGTGTACCTGGGAATATCGGAGATGTACCTGGGAGTGTCAGAGGTGTACCTGGGAGTGTCGGAGGTACTTGGGAGTTCACAGGAGTACCTGGGACAGAGGTGTACCTGGCAGTGTCAGAGGTGTACCAGGAAATGTCAGTGGAGTACTTGGGAGCGCAGAGGTGTACCTGGGAGTGTCAGAGGTGTACCTTGGAGTGTCAGAGGTGTACCTGGGAGTGTCAGAAGTACCTGGGAGTGTCAGAGGTGTACCTGGGAGTCAGAGGTGTACCTGGGAGGTGCAGAGATGTACCTGGGAGTGTTAGAGGTGTATCTGGGAGTGTCGGACGTGTACCTAGGAGTGTCGGGAGGTACCTGGGAGTGTCTGGGTGTACCTGGGAGTATCTGGGGTGTACCTGGGATTGTCTGAGGTGTACCTGGCAGTGTCAGCGGTGTACCTGGGAGTGTCAGAGGTGTGCCTGGGAGTGTCTGGAGGTGTACCTGGCAGTGTCTGAGGTACCTGGGAGGTCTGAGGGGTACCTGGGAGTCTCAGAGAAGTACCAGGAGTGTTACAGAGTACCTGGGAGGTGAGAGGAGTACCACTGCGAGTGAGAGTTGTACCAGGAGTGACTGAGGTGTACCTGGGAGGGTCAGAGGTACCTGGGAGTGTCAGAGGTGTACCTGGGAGTATCGGAGGTGTACCTGGGAGTATCTGAGGTGTACCTGGGATTGTCAGATGTGTACCTGGGAGTATGAGAGAGGTACCTGGGAGTGTCTGGAGGTGTGCCTGGGAGTTTCTGGAGGTGTACCTGGCAGTGTCTGAGGTACCTGGGAGGTCTGAGGTGTACCTGGGAGGTCAGAGAAGTACCAGGAGTGTCACAGGGACTACCTGGGAGGTGTGATAGGTGCACCACTGCGAGTGTGAGAGTTGGTACCTAGAGTGTCTGAGGTGTACCTGGAGGGTCAGAGGTACCTGGGAGGTCAGAGGGGTACCTGGGAGTATCGGAGGTGTACCTGGGAGTATCTGAGGGTACCTGGGATTGTCAGATGTGTACCTGGGAGTATGGAGAGATGTACCTGGAGTGTCTGAGGTGTACCTGGGAGTGTCGGAGGTGTACCTGGCAGTGTCAGCGGTGTAACTGGGAGTGTCAGAGGTATACCTGGGTGTCAGAGGTACTGGGAGTGTCAAAGGTATACCTGAGATGTCAGAGGTGTACCTGGGAGTGTCAGAGGGGTACCTGGGAGTGTCAGAGGTGTACCTGGAGTGTCAGCGGTGTACCTGGGAGTGTCGGAGGTGTACCTGGGAGGTGAGAAGTGTACCTGGGAGTCGGAGGTACCTGGGAGTGTTGGAGGTGTACCTGGGAGGACAGAGGTGTACTTGGGAGTGTCTGGAGGTGTACCTGGGAGTGTCAGCGGTGTACCTGGGAGTGTCTGAGGTGTATCTCTGGAGTGTCAGAGGTGTGCCTGGGAGTGTCAGAAGTGCACTTGGGAGTGTCAGAGGTGCACCGTGGAGAATCTGAGGTGTACCTGGGAGTGTCTGAGGTGTACCTGGTAGTGTCTGGAGGTGTACCTGGCAGTGTCTGAGGTGTAACTGAAGTGTCAGCGGTGTAACCTGGAGAGTGTCAGCGGTGGACCTGGGAGTGGCAGAGGTATCAGGGAGGACAGAGGAGTACCTAGGAGTGTCAGAGGTACCTGGGAGGTCAGAGGTGTACCTGGGAGTGTCAGAGGTGTACCTGGGAGGTCAAGATGTACCTGGGAGTGCTGAGGTATCTGGGAGGTCAGAGGTGTACCAGGGATTTCAGAGGTATCAGGGAGGTCAGTGAAGTACCTGGGAGTCTCAATGGTGTACCTGGGAGTACGGGAGGTGTACCTGGGAATATCGGAGGTACCAGGGAGCGGAGGTGGGTACATGAGTGTCAGAGGTGTACCTGGGAGTATCAGGAGGTGTACCTGGGAGTGTCAGAGGTGTACTGGAGTGTCAGGAGTGCAACTGGGAGTCCCGGAGGTGTAACTGGAAATGTCAGAGGTGTACTAGGGAGTGTCAGTGAGTACCTGGGAGTTCTCAAAGGTGTACCTGGGAGTATCAGAGGGGTACTGAACATCGGAAGTGTACTGGGAATATCGGAGGTGTACATGGGGTGCAGAGGTGTACCTGGGAGCGGAGGTGTACCTGGGAGTGTCAGAGGTGTACATGGAAGTGTCGGAGGTGTACCTGGGAGTGTTCCCTGGGAGTATCTGGGTGTACTGGGAGTGTCTGAGGTGTACCTGGGAGCAGAGGTGTACCTGGGAGTGTCTCGGAGGTGCATGGAGTGTCAGAAGTGTACCTGGCAGTGGGCGGTGTACCTGGGAGTGTCAGAGGTGTGCCTGGAGTGTCTGAGGTGTACCTGGGAGTGTCTGAGGTGTACCTGGGAGTGTCTGAGGTGTACCTGGGAGGTGCAGAGAAGGCACAGGAGGTCACAGGAGTACCTGGGAATGTGAGAGGTGTACCTGCGAGTGTGTGAGGTGTACCTAGGAGTGTCAGAGGTGTACCTGGGAGGGTCAGAGGTGTACCTGGGAGTGTCAGAGGAATACCTAGGAGTGCAGAGGAGGTACCTGGGAGTGTCAGAGGTACTAGAGTACTGGAGGTTTACCTGGGAGTGTCGGAGTTGTACCTGGGAGTGTCGCAGGCGGAACTGGGAGTGTCAAAGGTACCTGGGAGTGTCAGGAGGATGTACCTGGGAGTGTCAGAGGTGTACCTGGGAGTTTCAAAGGTGTACCTGGGAGTGTCAGAGAAGGCTCAGAAGTGTCACAGGAGTACCTGGGAGTGTGAGAGGTGTACCTGTGGGAGGTGAGAGTTGTACTCAGGGACTGTGAGGCACCTGGGAGGGTCAGAGATGTACCTGGGAATGTCAGGTGTACCTGGGAGTATCGAGGGGTGTACCTGGGAGTATCGGAGGTGTACTGGGAGTGTCAGAGGTGTACTAGGGAGTATCAGAGATGTACCTGGGAGTGTCAGGGTACAACTGGGAGTCTCGGAGGTGTAACTGGAGAATGTCAGAGGTGTACCAGGGAGTGTTGAAGAAGCCTGGAGTCTCAAAACTGGGAGTATCAGAGGGGTACCTGGGAATATCGGAAGTGTACCTGGGAATATCGGAGATGTACCAGGGAATGTCAGTGGAGTACTTGGGAGTGTCAGAGGTGTACCTGGGAGTGTCAGAGGTGTACCTTGGAGTGTCAAAGGTGTACCTGGGAGTATCAGAGGTGTACCTGGGAGTGTTAGAGGTGTATCTGGGAGTGTCGGACGTGTACCTAGGAGTGTTAGAGGTGTATCAGGGAGTGACAGACGAGTACCTAGGAGTGTCACAGGTGTACCTGGGAGTGTCAGAGGTGTACCTGGGAGTGTCAGAGGTGTACCTGGGAGTGTCAGAGGTGTACCTGGGAGTCTCAGAGATGAACCTGGGAGTGTCAGAGGTGTATCTGGGAGTGTCGGAGGTGTACCTTGGAGTGTCAGAGGTGTACCAGGGAATGTCAGTGGGGTACCTGGGAGTGTCAGAGGTGTACTGGAGGTGTCGGCGTGGTATGGGAGTGTCGGAGGCGGACCTGGGAGTGCTGAGGTGTACCTGGGACAGAGGTGTATCTGGGAGCACCGGAGGTGTACCTGGGAATATCTGAGGTGTACCATGGATTGTCAGAGGTACCTGGGAGTCTCAGAGGTGAACCAGGAGTGTCTGAGGATGTTGGGAGTGTCAGAGAGGTACCTGGGAGTATCGGAGGTGTACCTGGGAGTGTCAGGGTAACTGGGAGTGTCGGAGGCGGACCTGGGAGTGTCAGAGGTGTACCCAGGGAGCAAGGAGAGAGGTGTACCTGGGAGTGTCAGAGGTGTACCTGGGAATGTCAGAGGTATACCTGGGAGTGTCAGTGAAGTACCTGGGAGTCTCAAAGGTGTACCTGGGAGTATCGGAGTGTACCTGGGAATATCGGAGGTGTACCTGGGAATATCGGAGGTGCACCAGGGAGTGTCAGAGGAGTACCTGGGAGGACAGAGGTGTACCTGGGAGTATCGAAGGTGTACCTGGGAGTATCGGAGGTGTACCTGGGAGTGTCAGTGGAGTACCTAGAAGTCTCAAAGGTGTACCTGGGAGTATCAGAGGGGTACCTGGGAATATCGGAAGTGTACCTGGGAATAACGGAGGTGTACCTGTATGTGTCAGAGGTGTACCTGGGAGTGTCGGAGGTACCTGCGGAGTGTCACAGGAGTACCTGGGATTATCAGAGGTGTACCTGGCAGTGTCAGAGGTGTACCAGCGAATGTCAGTGGAGTACTTGGGAGTGTCAGAGCTGTACCTGGGAGAGTCAGAGGTACCCTGGAGTGTCAGAGATGTACCTGGGAGCAAGGAGTGTACCTGGGAGTCGGAGGTGTACCTGGGACTGTGAAAGTGTACCTGGGAATGTCGGAGGTGTACCTGGGAGTGTCGGAGGTGCACTGCAGTGTCAGCGGTGTACCTGGGAGGTCAGATGTACCAGGAATGTCAGAGTACCTGGGAGTGTCAAAGGTGTACCTGGCAGTGTCAGAGGTGTACCTGGGAGTGTCAGAGGTGTACCTGGGAGTGTCAAAGGTGTACCTGGGAGTGTCAGAGGTGTACCTGGGAGTGTCAGAGGTTACCTGGGAGTGTCAGAGGTGTACCTGGGAGTATCAGCGGTGTACCTGGGAGTGTCGGAGGTGTACCTAGGAGGTGGAGAAGTGTACCTGGGAGGTCGGAGGTGTACCTGGGAGTGTCGGAGGTGTAATCTGGGAGTGTCAGAGGTGTACTTGGGAGGGTCAGAGGTGTACCTGGGAGTGTCAGCGGTGTACCAGAGAGTGTCTGAGGTGTGCCTGGGAGGTCAGAGGTGTGCCTAGGAGTGTCAAAGGTGCACTTGGGAGGTCAGAGTGAACCCTGGAGTGTCTGAGGTGTACCTGGGAGTGTCTGAGGTGTACCTGGCAGTGTCTGAGGTGTACCTGGGAGTGTGAGAAGTGAACTGGGAGTGTCTGGAGGTGTACCTGGGAGTGTCGGAGGTGTACCTGGCAGTGTCAGTGGAGTACCTGGGAGTGTCAAAGGTGTACCTGGCAGTGTCGGAGGTGTACCTGGGAGGTGAGAAGTGTACCTGGGAGTGTCTGAGGTGTACCTGGGAGGTCGGAGGTGTACCTGGCAGTGTCAGCGGTGTACCTGGGAGTGGCATAGGTGTAACAGGGAATGTCAGTGGAGTACCTGGGAGTGTCAGGTGTACCTGGGATTGTCACTTGGGAGTGTCTGAGGTGTACCTGGGAGTGTCAGAGGTGTGTCTAGGCATGTCAGAGGTGCACTTGGGAGTGCTCAGAGGTGCACCTTGAGTGTCTGAGGTGTACCTGGGAGTGTCTGAGGTACCTGGCAGTGTCTGAGGTGTACCTGGAAGTGTCTGAGATGTAACTGGCAGTGCAGCTGTGTACCTGAGGTCAGCGGGTGCACCTGGGAGTGTTAGAGGTGTATCAGGAGTGACAGAGGAGTACCTAGGAGTGTCATAGGTGTACCTGGGAGTGTTAGAGGTGTACCTGGGAGTGTCAGAGGTGTACCTGGGAGTGTCAGAGGTGTACCTGGGAGTGTCGGAGATGAACTCGGAGTGTCAGAGGTGTATCTGGGAATGTCGGAGGTGTACCTGAGTGTCAGAGGTGTACCAGGGAATGTCAGTGGGCACCTGGGAATGTCAGGTGTACCTGGGAGTGGAGTGTACCTGGGAGGTCGAGGACCTGGGAGGCCAGAGGTGTACCAGGGAATGTCAGGTGGTACCTGGGAATGTCAGAGGTGTACCTGGGAGTGTCGGAGTTGTACCTGGGAGTGTCGGAGGCGGACCTGTGAGTGTCTGAGGGTACCTGGGAGTATCAGAGGTGTACCTGGGAGTATGGAGGTGTACCTGGGAATATCTGAGGTAACCAGGAGTGTCAGAGGTGTACCTCTTGGGAGTTCTAGAGGTGAACTCAGGGAGTGTCAGAGGAGTACCTGGTGTCAGAGGTGTACTCTGGAGTATCGGAGGTGTACCTGGGGAGTGTCAGGGTTGTAACTGGAATGTCGGAGGTGTAACTGGAATGCTCGAGGTGTACCAGGGAGTGTCAGTGGAGTACCTAGGAGTCTAAAAATTGTACCTGGGAGTATCTGAGGTGTTCCTGATTACATCAGAGGTGTACCTGGGAACATCGGAGGTAACCTAGGAGTGTCGGAGGGCTCCTGGAGTGTCGGAGGCGGAACTGGGAGGCTCAGAGGTGCACCTAGGAGTATCAGGAGGGTACCTGGGAGTGTCAGAGAGGTGTACCTGGGAATGTCAGGAGCATACCAGGGAGTGTCAGTGAAGTACCTGGGAGTCTCCAAAGGTGTACCTGGGGTGTATCGGAGGTGTACCTGGGAATATCGGAGGTGCACCTGGGGTCGGGAGGTGTACCAGGGAGTGTCAGAGGAGTACCTGAGTGTCAGAGGTGTACCTGGGAGTATCGAAGGTGTACCTGGGAGCATCGGAGGTACCTGGGAGTGTCAGAGGTGTACCTGGGAGTAATCAGAGGTGTACCTGGGAGTGTCAGGAGGTGTACCTGGGAGTGTCAGGGGTGTAACTGGGAGTCTCGGAGGTGTAACTGGGAATGTCGGAGGTGTACCAGGGAGTGTCAGTGAGCACCTAGAAGTCTCAAAGGTGTACCTGGGAGTACTGTGAGGGCACCTGGGAATATCGAAGTGCACCTGGGAATATCGGAGGTGTAATCTGTATGTGTCAGGGAGGTGTACCTGGGAGTGTCGGAGGTGTACCTGGGAGGTCACAGGAGTACCTGGACATCAGAGGTGTACCTGGCAGTGTCAAGCGGTGCACTGGCGGAATGTCAGTGGAGTACTTGGGAGCGCCGAGCTGTACCTGGGAGAGCCTCAGGAGGCGTACCCTGGAGGGGTCGCAGGTGCACTCTAGGAGTGTCAGAGGTACCTGGGAGTGTGTAGGTGTACCTGGGACTGTGGAGAAGTGTACCTGGGAATGTCGGAGGTGCACCTGGCAGTGTCAGCGGTGTACCATGGAATGTCAGTGGAGTAATTTGGGAGGTCAGAGCTGTACCTGGGAGAGTCAGGAGGCGTACCCTGGAGTGTCAGAGGTACCTAGGAGTGTCAGGAGTGCATCTGGGAGTGTCAGGTGCACCTGGGACTGTGAGAAGTGTACCTGGGAATGTCGGAGGTGTACTGGGAGGTCGGAGGGTGTACCTGGCAGTCAGCGGTGTATCTGGAGGTCAGGAGGTGTACCAGGGAATGTCAGTGGAGCACCTGGGAGGTCAGCTGCACCTGGCAGTGTCAGGAGGTGGCACCTGGGAGGCCAGGTGTAACTGGGAGGCCTGTGTACCTGGGGGTGTCAGAGGTGTACCTGGGAGGCCAGGAGGTGTACCTGGGAGGCTCAGAGGTGCACCTGGGAGTGTCAGCGGTGTACCTGGGAGTGTCGGAGGTGGTACCTGGGAGTGAGAAGGCACCTGGGAGGTTTGAGGTGCACCTGGGAGTGTCGGAGGTGTAATCTGGAGTGTCAGAGGTGTACTTGGGGAGTGTCAGTGGTGTAATCAGAGTGTCAGCGGTGTGTCTGGAGGAGTGTTGGAGGTGTACCTAGGAGTGCTCAGAGGTGTGCCTAGGAGTACCAGGAGGTGCACTTGGGAGGCCTGAGGCACCTTGGAGTGTCAGAGTTGTACCTGGGAGTGTCCCAGGCGGGTGTATCGGAGGTGTACCTGGGAGTGTCAGGGGTGTAATTGGGAGTGTCGGAGGTGTAACTGGGAATGTCAGGAGGTGTACCAGGGAGTGTCAGTGGAGTACCTGGGAGTCTCTGAAGGGGTGTACCTGGGAGCATCTGAGGCACTCTTGGACATGGAGGTGTAATGTGGGAATATCGGAGGTGTACCTAGGAGGCTCTGAGTTGTACCTGGGAGGCTCTGATAAGTGGACCTGGGAGTGTCAGGAGGTGTACCTAGGAGTATGAGAGGTGTGCCAGGGAGGGGTCAGAGGAGCACCTGGGAGGGGTCAGGAGGTGCACCTGGGAGTATCGAAGGTACCTGGGAGTATCGGAGGCGCAATGGGAGAATGAGCGTGCACCTGGGAGTCAGGAGGTGCACCTGGGAGTGTCAAAGGTGTACCTGGGAGTGCTCAGAGGTGTACCTGGGAGGTCAGAGGTGTACCTGGGAGGTCAGAGGTGCACCTGGGAGTGTCAGCGGTGTACCTGGGAGTGTCGGAGGTGCACCTGGGAGTGTGAGAAGTGCACCTGGGAGTGTCGGGAGGTGCACCTGGGAGTGTCGGAGGTGTAATCCGGGGAGTGTCAGGAGGTGTAATTTGGGAGTGTCAGGAGGTGCACCTGGGAGGCCAGCGGTGTACCTGAGAGTGTCTGAGGTGTACCTGGGAGTGTCAGAGGTGTGCCTAGGAGTGTCAGGAGGTGCACTTGGGAGGCCAGAGGTGCACCTTGGAGTGTCTTGAGGTGTACCTGGGAGTGTCTGAGGTGCACCTGGCAGTGACTGAGGTGTACCTGCGGTGTCTTTAGGTGTAACTGGCAGTGTCAGCGGCGTACCTGGGAGTGTCAGCGGTGGACCTGGGAGGTTAGGAGGTGTACTGGTGGGATTGACAGAGGGAGTAACTAGGAGTGCTCAGAGGTGCACCTGGGAGTGTCAGAGGTGCACCACAGGGAGTGCCCGAGGTGTACCTGGGAGTGTCAGAGGTGTACCTGGGAGTGTCAGGAGGTGTACCTTGGGAGGTCAGAGGTGTACATGGAGGCTCAGAGTGTGCACTGGCGGAAAGTCAGCGGTGTGTCCTGGGATGCGTCAGGAGGTGTGCCTGGGAGTGTCTGAGGTGCACCCTGGGAGGCTCAGAGGTGTACCTGGGAGGTCAGAGGTGCACCTGGGAGGTGAGAAATGCAATCTGGGAGTGTCTGAGGTGCAATCTGGGAGTGTCGGAGGCATCCGGTTAAGGTCAATGTAAAATCCTGGGGAGTGGCATGGTGCAAGAGTGGAACGCCCAGTGGAGCACCTGGGAGTGCCCTGAGGTGCACTGGGAGTGTCAGAGGTGTACCTGGGAGGTCAAAGGTGTACCTGGGAGTGTCTGAGGTGCACCTGGGAGTGCTCAGGAGGTGTGCCTAGGCATGTCAGAGGTGCACTTGGGAGGCTGGGGAGGCACACCCTGGGAGTGTCTGAGGTGTACATGGGAGTGTCTGAGGTGTACCTGGCAGTGTCTGGAAGTGTACCTGAAGTGTCTGAGGTGTAACTGCAGTGTCAGAGGTGCACCTGGGAGTGTCAGCGGTGCACCTGGGTGTGTGTTAGAGGTGTATCAGGGAGTGACAGAGGAGCATCTAGAGGCCAAGTGCACCTGGGAGGCTCAGAGGTGTACCTGGGAGTGTCAGAGGTGTACCTGGGAGGCCGAGGTGTACCTGGGAGTGCCTGAGATGAACCTGAGTGTCAGAGGTGCATCTGGGAGGGGTGTACCTGGGAGTGTCAGAGGTACCTGGGAGGCTGTGGAGTTGTACCTGGGAGGTTTCTTGCAAGTGACCTGTGAGTGTCGGAGGTGTACTCTGGGAGTACTGTGAGGTGTACCTGAGTATCGGAGGTGTACCTGGGAATGTCTTTGAGGTGTACCAGGAGTGTCAGAGGTGTGTGCCTGGGAGTCTCTGTGGTGAAACCAGGGAGGTCAGAGGAGTACCTGGGAGGTCAGAGGTGTACCTTGGGAGTATCGGAGGTGTACCTGGGAGTGCTCAGGGTGTAACTGGGAGTGTCGGAGGTGTAACTGGGAATCGTCAGAGGTGCACTAGGGAGGGGTCAGTGGAGCACCTGGGAGTCTGTGCTGCGTACCTGGGAGTATCTGAGGTGTTCTTTGGAATATCGGAGGGTGTACCTGGGAATATCGGAGGTGCACTCTAGGAGTGTCGGAGTTTGCACCTGGGAGGTCGGAGGTGACCTGTGTGTCACAGGTGTTCCAGGGAGTATCAGGAGGTGTACCTGGGAGTGTCAGAGGTGTACTCTGGGAATGTCAGGAGGTATACCAGGGGAGGTCAGTGAAGCACCTGGGAGAGTCTCAAAGGTGCACTGGTTGTAATGGAGGTGTACCTGGGAATATCGGAGGTGTACCTGAATATCGGAGGTGTACCATGGAGTGTCAGAGGAGCATCTGGGAGTGTCAGAGGTGTAAATCTGGGAGCATCGAAGGTGCACCCAGGATATCGGAGGTGCACCTGGGAGGCCAGGAGGTGTACCTGGGAGTAATTGTGAGGTGTACCTGGGAGGCCGCTGTGTACCTTGGGAGTGTCAGGGTGTAACTGGGAGTCTCGGAGGTGTAACTGGGAATGCTCAGGAGGTGTGCTCAGGGAGGCCAGTGAGCACCTGGAAGTCTCAAAGGTGTACCTGAGTATCAGAGGGTACCTGGTAATATCGGAAGTGAACCTGGGAATATCGGAGGTACCTGTATGTGTCAGAGGTGTACCTGGGAGTGTCGGAGGTACCTGGGAGTGTCACAGGAGTACCTGGGATTATCAGAGGTGTACCTGGCAGTGTCAGCGGTGTACCATGGAATGTCAGTGAGTACTTGGGAGGTCAGAGCTGCACCTGGGAGAGTCAGAGGTGTACCCTGGAGTGTCAGAGGTGACCTGGAGTGTCAGAGTGTACCTGGGAGTGTCGGAAGTGTACCTGGGACTGTGAAAAGTGTACCTGGAAATGTCGGAGGTGTACCTGGGAGTGTCTGAGGTGTACCTGGGAGTGTCTGAGGTGTACCTGGCAGTGTCTGAGGTGTACCTGGAAGTGTCTGAGGTGTAACTGGCAGTGTCAGCGGTGTACCTGGGAGGCATGGTGCACCTGGGAGTGTTAGAGGTGTATCAGGGAGTGACAGAGGAGTACCTAGGAGGCCATAGGTGTACCTGGGAGTGTCAGAGGTGTACCTGGGAGGTCAGAGGTGTACCTGGGAGTGTCAGAGGTGTACCTGGGAGTGTCAGAGGTGCACCTGGGAGTGTTAGAGGTGTATCAGGGAGTGACAGAGGAGTACCTAGGAGTGTCATACGTGTATCTGGGAGTGTCGGAGGTGTACCTGGGAGTGTCAGAGGTGTACCAGGGAATGTCAATGGGGTACCTGGGAGTGTGAGAGGTGTACCTGGGAGTGTCGGAGTTGTACCTGGGACTGTCGGAGGCGGACTTGTGAGTGTCGGAGGTGTAACTGGGAATGTCAGAGGTGTACCAGGGAGTGTCAGTGGAGTACCTGGGAGTCTAAAAGGTGTACCTGGGAGTATCTGAGGTGTTCCTTGGAATATCGGAGGTGTACCTGGGAATATCGGAGATGTACCTAGGAGTGTCGGAGTTGTACCTGGGAGTGTCGGAGGCGGACCTGGGAGTGTCATAGGTGTACCTAGGAGTATCAGAGGTGTACCTGGGAGTGTCAGAGGTGTACCTGGGAGTGTCAGGGGTGTAACTGGGAGTGTCGGAGGTGTACCTGGCAGTGTCAGCGGTGTACCTGGGAGTGTCAGAGGTGTACCAGGAATGTCAGTGGAGTACCTGGAGTGTTGAAGGTGTACCTGCAGGGTCAGAGGTGTACCTGGGAGTGTCAGAGGTGTACCTGGGAGGCCAAGGTGTACCTGGGAGGTCAGAGGTGTACCTGGGAGTGTCAGAGGTGTACCTGGGAGTGTCAGAGGTGTACCTGGGAGTGTCAGCGGTGCAGCTGGGAGGCCGGAGGTGTACCTGGAGTGTAAGAAGTGTACCTGGGAGTGTGGAGGTGTAACTGGGAGTGTCGGAGGTGTAATCTGGGAGGTCAGAGGTGTACTTGGGAGTGTCAGAGGTGCAACTGAGAGTGTCACCGGTGTACCTGGGAGTGTCTGGAGGTGTACCTGGGAGGTCAGAGGTGTGCCTAGGGTGTCAGGAGGTGCACTTGGGAGTGTCAGAGGTGCACCTGGAGTGTCTGAGGTGTACCTGGGAGTGTCTGAGGTGTACCTGGCAGTGACTGAGGTGCACCTGGCAGTGTCTTAGGTGTAACTGGCAGTGTCAGCGGTGTAACTGGGAGGGTCAGCGGTGGACCTGGAGTGTTAGAGGTGTATCAGGAGTGACAGAGGAGTACCTAGGGAGTGTCAGGGGTGTACCTGGGAGGTCAGAGGTGTACCTGGAGGTCAGAGGTGTACCTGGGAGTGTCAGAGGTGTACCTGGGAGGTCAGAGGTACCTGGGTGTTCAGAGGTGTACATGAGTGTCAGAGGTGTACCTGGCAGTGTCAGCGTGTACCTGGGAGTGTCAGAGGTGTGCTTGGGAGTGTCTGAGGTGTACCTGGGAGGTCGGAGGTGTACCTGGGAGTGTGAGAAGTGTACCTGGGAGTGTCTGGAGGTGTACCTGGGGTGTGGAGGTGTACCTGGCAGCATCAGCTGTACCTGGGAGTGGCATAGGTGTAACAGGGAATGTCAGTGGAGTACCTGGGAGTGTCAAAGGTGTACCTGGGAGTGTCAGAGGTACTTGGGAGTGTCAGAGGTGTACCTGGGAGTGTCAAGGTGTACCTGGGAGTGTCTGAGGTGTACCTGGAGTGTCAGGAGGTGTGCCTAGGCATGTCAGGAGGTGCACTTGGGAGGTCAGAGGTGCACCTTGGAGTGTCTGAGGTGTACCTGGGAGTGTCTGAGGTGTAACTGGCAGTGTCTGAGCTGTACCTGAAGTGTCTGAGTGGACTGCAGTGTCAGCGGTGTACCTGGGAGGTCAGCGGTGCACTGGGATGTTAGGAGGTGCATCAGGGAGTGACAGAGGAGTACCCAGGAGTGTCATAGGTGTACCTGGGAGTGTCAGAGGTTTACCTGGGAGGTCAGAGGTGTACCTGGGAGTGTCAGAGGTGTACCTGGGAGTGTCGGATGAACCTGTGAGTGTCAGAGGTGTATCTGGGAGGTCGGAGGTGTACCTGGGAGTGCTCAGAGGTGTACCTGGGAGTAATGGAGGTGTACCTGGGAGGTCAGGGGTGTAACTGGGAGTGTCGGAGGTGTAACTGGGAATGTCAGAGGTGTACCAGGAATGTCAGTGGGTACCTGGAGGTCAGAGGGTACCTGGGAGTGTCGGAGTTGTATCTGGGAGTGTCGGAGGTGTACCTGGGAGGTCAGAGGTGTACCTGAGTGTCGGAGTTGTACCTGGGAGTGCCGGAGGCGGACCTGTGAGTGTCGGAGGTGTACCTGGGAGTATCAGAGGTGTACCTGGAGTATCGGAGGTGTACCTGGGAATATCTGAGGTGTCACCAGGAGGTCAGGAGGTGTACCTGGGAGTCTCAGAGGTGAACCAGGGAGGTCAGAGGAGTACCTGGGAGGTCAGAGGTGTACCTGGGAGTATCGGAGGTGTACCTGGGAGGGTCAGGGGTGTAACTGGGAGTGTCGGAGGTGTAACTGGAATGTCAGAGGTGTACCAGGGAGTGTCAGTGGAGTACCTGGGAGTCTAAAAGGTGTACCTGTTGAATATCGGAGGTGTACCTGGGAATATCGGAGGTGTACCTAGGAGTGTCGGAGTTGTACCTGGGAGTGTCGGAGGCGTGACCTGGGAGTGTCAGAGGTGTACCAGGAGATCAGAGGTGTACCTGGGAGGTCAGAGGTGTACCTGGGAATGTCAGAGGCACCAGGAGTGTCAGTGGCACCTGGGAGTCTCAAAGGTGTACCTGGGAGCATTCTGGAGGCGTGGCCTGGGAACATTTTGGAGGTGTAACGTAGAATATCGGAGGTGTGCCAGGAGCCAGGAGGAGTACTCGGGTGTTGGGGAGGTGTCTGGGAGTATCGGGAAGGTGTACCTGGAGTGGCCGAGGTGTGCCTGGGAGGTCAGAGAGGTACCTGGGAGTATTTCAGAGGTGTACCTGGGAGGTCAGAGGTGTACCTGGGAGTGCTCAGGGGTGTAACTGGGAGTCTCGAGGTAACTGGGAATGTCAGAGGTGTACCAGGGAGTGTCAGTGGAGTACCTGGAAGTCTCAAAGGTACCTGGGAGTATCAGAGGGGTACCTGAGATCGAAGTGTACCTGGGAATATCGGAGGTGTACCTGTATGTGTCAGAGGTGTACCTGGTAGTGTCAGGAGGTGTACCTGGGAGTGTCACAGGAGTACCTGGGATTATCAGAGTGTGTACCTGGAGTGTCAGAGGTGTACCAGGAATGTCAGTGGAGTACTCTGGGAGGTCAGAGCTGTACCTGGGAGAGCCAGAAGTGTACCTGGAGTGTGAGGTGTACCTGGGAGTGTCAGAGTGTACCTGGGAGTCGGAGGTGTACCTGGGACTGTGAAAAGTGTACCTGGGAGTGTCGGAGGTGTCCCGGGAGTGTTGGAGGTGCACCTGGCAGTGTCAGCGGTGTGCCTGGGAGTGTCAGAGGTGCACGCAGGAATGTCAGTGGATTACCTGGGAGTGTCAAAGGTGTACCTGGCAGTGTCAGAGGTGTAACTGGGAGGTCAGAGGTGTAACGAGTGTCAAAGGTGTAACTGGGAGTGTCAGGAGGTGTACCTGGGAGTGTCAGAGGTGTACTTGGGAGTGTCAGAGGTGTACCTGGAGTGTCAGCGGTTACCTGGGAGTGTCGGAGGTGTACCTGGAGTGTGAGAAGTGTACCTGAGTGTCGGAGGTGTACCTGGGAGTGTCGGAGGTGTAATCTGGGGAGGTCAGAGGTGCAACTTGGGAGGTCAGAGGTGTACCTGGGAGTGTCTGGTGTACCTGGAATGTCTGGGTGTACCTGGGAGTGTCAGAGGTGTGCCTAGGAGTGTCAGGAGTTGCACTTGGGAGGTCAGAGGTGCACCTTGGAGTTCTGAGGTACCTGGGAGTGTCGGTGGTGTACCTTGGGTGCTAGGAGGTGTACCTGGAAGTGTCAGAGGTGTACCTGGGAGTGTCAGAGGTGTGACCTGGAGTGTCAGAGATGTACCTGGGAGTGTCAGAGGTGTATCTGGGAGTGTCGAACTGTACCTAGGAGTGTCAGAGGTGTACCAGGGAATGTCAGAGGAGTACCTGGGAGTGTCAGAGGTGTACCTGGGGAGGTCAGAGGTGTACCTGGGAGTGTCAGAGGGAACCTGGGAGGTCAGAGGTGTACATGGGAGTGTCGGAGGTGTACCTGGGAGTGTCTGGGGTGTACCTGGGAGATCTGGGGCACTGGGGAGTGTCTGAGGTGCACCTGGGAGTGTCAGAGGTGTACCTGGGAGTGTTGGAGGTGTACATGGAGTGTCAGAGGTGTACCTGGCAGTGTCAGCGGTGTACCTGGGAGTGTCAGAGGTGTGCCTGGGAGTGTCTGAGGTACCTGGGAGTGTCTGAGGTACCTGGAGTGTCTGAGGTGTACCTGGGAGTGTCAGAGAAGCAACCAGGAGTGTCACAGGAGTACCTGGGAATGTGAGAGGTGTACCTGGTGAGTGTGTGAGGTGTACCTAGGAGTGTCTGAGGTGCACTGGGAGGGTCAGAGGTGTACCTGGGAGTGTCTGAGGTGTACCAGGGAGTGTCTGAGGTGTACCTGGGAGTGTCAGGGGTGTACCTTGAGCATCAGATGAATTAGGAGTGTCAGGAGGTGTACCTGGGAGGTCAGAGGTGTACCTAGGAGACGGAGGTTTACCTGGGAGTGTCGGAGTTGTACCTGGGAGTGTTGAGGCGGAACTGGGAGTGTCAAAGGTGTACCTGGGAGTGTCAGAGGTATAACTGGGAGTTCAGAGGTGTACCTGGGAGTGTCAAAGGTGTACCTGGGAGTGTCAGAGAAGTACCAGGAGTGTCACAGGAGCACAGGGAGGTGAGAGGAGGCCTGCGAGTGGTGAGAGCTGTGGCTCGGAGTGTCTGAGGTGCACCTGGGAGGGTCAGAGGTGTACCTGGGAGTCTCAGAGGTGTACCTGGGAGACTGGAGGTGTACCTGGAGTATCGGAGGTGTACCTGGAGTGTCAGAGCTGTACCTGGGAGTATCAGAGATGCAACCTGGGAGTGTCAGGGTGCAACTGGGAGCTCTGGATGTGTAACTGGGAATGTCAGAGGTGTACCAGGGAGGCAGTGAAGTACCTGGGAGTCTCTGTACCTGAGTATCAGAGGCACTGAATATCGAAGTGTACCTGGAAATATCGGAGATGTACCTGGGAGTGTCAGAGGTGTACCTGGGAGTGTCGGAGGTGTACTGGGAGTGTCACAGGAGTACCTGGGATTATCAGAGGTGTACCTGGCAGTGTCAGAGGTACCAGGGAATGTCAGTGAGTACTTGGGAGTGTCAGAGGTGTACCTGGGAGTGTCAGAGGCACTTGGAGGTCAGAGGTGTACCTGGGAGTGTCAGAGGGTGCACTGGAGTGTCAGAGGTGTACCTGGGAGTGTCAGAGGTGTACCAGGGAATGTCAGTGGAGCACCGAGTGTCAGAGGGTGTACCTGGGAGTGTCAGAGGTGTAACTGGGAGTGTCAGAGGTGTACCTGGGAGTGTCGGAGGTGTACCAGGGAATGTCAGTGGATACCTGGGAGGTCAAAGGTGTACCTGGCAGGCCAGAGGTGTAACTGGGAGTGTCAGAGGTGTACCTAGAGTGTCAGTAACTGGGAGGTCAGAGGTGTACCTGGGAGGTCAGAGGTGTACTTGGGAGGTCAGAGGTGACCTGGGAGTGTCAGCGGTGTACCTGGGAGTGTCGGAGGTACCTGGGAGAGTGTGAGAAGTGTGCCTGGGAGGTCGGAGGTGTACCTGGGAGTGTCGGAGGTGTCATCTGGGAGGTCAGAGGTGTACTTGGGAGGTCAGAGGTGTACCTGGGAGTGTCAGCGGTGTACCTGAGAGTTGAGGTGTACCTGGAGCATCAGAGGTGCCCAGGAGCGTTCAGAGCTGCACTTGGGAGTGTCAGGAGGTGCACCTTGGAGTGTCTGAGGTACCTGGAGTGTCGGTGGTACCTGGGGTGTTAGAGGTGCACCTGGAAGTGTCAGAGGTGTACCTGGGAGTGTCAGAGGTACCTGGGAGGTCAGAGATGTACCTGGGAGGTCAGAGGTGTATCTGGGAGTGTCGAACGTGCACCTGGGAGTGTCAGGAGGTGTACCAGGGAATGTCAGAGGAGTACCTGGAGTGCAGAGGTGTACCTGGGAGTCTCAGAGGTGTACCTGGGAGGTCAGAGGTGTACCTGGGAGTGTCAGAGGTGTACATGGGAGTGTCGGAGGTGTACCTGGGAGTGTCTGGGGTGTACCTGGAGTATCTGGGGTGTACCTGGGAGTGTCTGAGGTGTACCTGGGAGTGTCAGAGGTGTACCTGGGAGTGTTGGAGGTGCACATGGAGTGTCAGAGGTGCACCTGGCAGTGTCACGGTGTACCTGGGAGTGTCAGGAGGTGTGCCTGGGAGTGTCTGGAGGTGTACCTGGGAGTGTCTGAGGTGTACCTGGGAGTGTCTGAGGTGTACCTGGGAGGTCAGAGAAGCACCAGGGAGTGTCACAGAGTACCTGGGAATGTGAGAGGGTACCTGGCAGTGTGTGAGGTGTACCTAGGAGTGTCTGAGGTGTGACCTGGGAGGGTCAGAGGTGTACCTGGGAGTGTCTGAGGTGTACCAGGGAGTGTCTGAGGTGACCTGGGAGGTCAGAGGTGTACCTGGGAGTGTTGGAGGTGCACATGGAGTGTCAGAGGTACCTGGCAGTGTGCTACCTGGGAGTGTGAGGTGTGCCTGGGAGTGTCTGAGGTGTACCTGGGAGTGTCTGAGGTGTACCTGGGAGGTCTGAGGTGCACCTGGGAGGTCAGAGAAGTACCAGGGAGGTCACAGGAGTACCTGGAATGTGAGAGGTAGTTCGTGAGTGTGTGAGGTGCACCTAGGAGTGTCTGAGGTGTACCTGGGAGGTCAGAGGTGTACCTGGGAGTGTCTGAGGTGTACCAGGGAGTGTCTGAGGTGTACCTGGGAGTGTCAGGTGTACCTGAGTGTCAGAGGAATACCTAGGAGGTCAGAGGTGTACCTGGGAGTGTCAGAGGTGTACCTAGGAGTATCGGAGGGTTTACCTGTTCTGGAGTTGTACCTGGGAGTGTTGAGGCGGAACTGGGAGTGTCAAAGGTACCTGGGAGTGTCAGAGGTATAACTGGGAGTCAGAGGTGTACCTGGGAGTGTCAAAGGTGTACCTGGGAGTGTCAGAGAAGTACCAGGGAGGTCACAGGAGCACCAGGGAGGTGAGAGGAGGAGCACCCAAGTGAGAGTTGGGTGGCCTCGGGAGTGTCTGAGGTGCACCTGGGAGGCTCAGAGGTGTACCTGGGAGTGTCAGAGGTGTACCTGGAAGAATCGGAGGTGTACCTGGGAGTATCGGAGGTGTACCTGGGAGTGTCAGAGCTGTACCTGGGAGTATCAGAGATGTACCTGGGAGTGGTCAGGGTGCAACTGGGAGTCTCTGGATGTAACTGGGAATGTCAGAGGTACCAGGAGGTCAGTGAAGTACCTGGGAGTCTCAAAGGTGTACCTGGGAGTATCAGAGGGGTAACCTGGGAATATCGGAAGTGTACCTGGAAATATCGGAGATGTACCCTGGGAGGCCAGAGGTGTACCTGGGAGTGTCGGAGGTGTACCTGTGTCAGGAGTACCTGATTATCAGAGCGTACCTGGCAGTGTCAGAGGTGTCCAGGAATGTCAGTGGAGCACTTGGGAGTGTCAGAGGTGTACCTGGGAGTGTCAGAGGTGTACCTTGGAGTGTCAGAGGTGTACCTGGGAGTGTCAGAGGAAAAATTGGGAGTGTCAGAGGTGTACCTGGGAGGTCAGGAGTGCACCAGGGAATGTCAGTGAGCACTGTAGTGTCAGAGGTGTACCTGGGAGTGTCAGAGGTGTAACTGGGAGTGTCAGGAGGTGTACCTGGGAGTGTCGGAGGTAATCTGGGAGTGTCTGGGGTGTACCTGGGAGCATCTGGGCACTGGGAGTGTCTGAGATGTACCTGGGAGGCTCAGCGTGTCCCTGGGAGGCCGGAGGTGTACATGGAGTGTCAGAGGTGTACCTGGCAGTGTCAGGTGCACCTGGGAGGTCAGGAGGTGTGCCTGGGAGTGTCTGAGGTGTACCTGGGAGTGTCTGAGGTGTACTTGGGAGTGTCTGAGGTGTACCTGGGAGGTCAGAGAAGTACCAGGGAGTGTCAAGCAGGAGTACCTGGGAGTGTGGAGGTGTACCCACTGGAGAGTGTGAGAGTTGTACCTAGGAGTGTCTAAGGTGTACCTGGGAGGGTCAGAGGTGTACCTGGGAGTGTCAGAGGTGTACCTGGGAGTATCGGAGGTGACCTGGGAGTATCTGAGGTGTACCTGTGATTGTCAGGGAGTGTACCTGGAGTATCAGAGATGCACCTGGGAGTGTCTGAGGTGTACCTGGGAGTGTCGGAGGTGTACCTGGCAGTGTCAGCGGTGTACCTGGGAGTGTCACAGGTGTACCAGGAATGTCAGTGGAGTACCTGGGAGGTCAAAGGTGTACCTGGGAGTGTCAGAGGTGTACCTGGGAGTATCAGGGAGGTACCTGGGAGTGTCAGAGGTGTACCTGGGAGTGTCAGGGTGTAACTGGGTGTCTCGGAGGGTGTAACTGGAATGTCAGAGGTGTACCAGGAGTGTCAGTGGAGGAAGTCTCAAAGGTGTACCTGGGAGCATCAGAGGGCACCTGGAATGGAAGTGTACCTGGGAATATCGGAGGTGCACCTGTATGTGTCAGAGGTGTACCTGGGAGTGTCGGAGGTGTACCTGGGAGGCCACAGGAGCACTGGGATTATCAGAGGTGTACCTGGCAGTGTCAGAGGTGTACCAGGAATGTCAGTGAGTGCCTTGGGAGGTCAGAGATGTACCTGGGAGTCAGAGGTGTACCTTGGAGTGTCAGAGGTGTACCTGGAGTGTCAGGAGGTACCTGGGAGTGTCGGAGGTGCACTGGGACTGTGAAAAGTGTACCTGGGAGGTCGGAGGGTGTACCTGGGAGTGTTGGAGGTGCACCTGGCAGTGTCAGAGGTGTAATTGGGAGTGGCAGAAGGTGTACCAGGGAATGTCTGAGCAACCTGGGAGGTCAAAGGTGTACCTGGCAGTGTCAGAGGTGTACCTGGGAGGTGACGTGTACCTGGGAGTGTCAAAGGTGTAACTGGGAGTGTCAGAGGTGTACCTGGGAGTATCGGAGGTGTACCTGGGAATATCGGAGGTGTACCTGGGAATATCGGAGGTGTGCCAGGGAGGTCAGAGGAGCACCTGGGAGGTCAGAGGTACCTGGGAGTATCGAAGGTGTACCTGGGAGTATCGGAGGTGTACCTGGGAGGTCAGAGGTGTACCTGGGAGTATCAGAGGTGTACCTGGGAGTGTCAGAGGTGTACCTGGAGGAGTCAGGGTGTAACTGGGAGTCTCGGAGGTGTAACTGGAATGTCAGAGGTGTACCAGGGAGGTCAGTGGAGTACCTGGAAGCCCAAAGGTGGTACCTGGGAGTATCAGAGGGTACCTGGGAATATCGGAAGTGTAACCTGGGAATATCGGAGGTGTACCTGCATGTGTCAGAGGTGTACCTGGTAGTGTCGGTGTACCTGGGAGTGTCACAGGAGTACCTGGATTTATCGAGGTGTACCTGGCAGTGTCAGAGGTGCACCAGGGAATGTCAGTGGAGTACTTGGGAGTGTCAGAGCTGTACCTGGGAGAGTCAGAGGTGTACCTTGGAGTGTCAGAGGTGTACCTGGGAGTGTCAGGAGTGTACCTGGGAGTGTCGGAGGTGTACCTGGGACTGTGAAAAGTGTACCTGGGAGTGTCGGAGGTGTCCCTGGGAGTGTTGGAGGTGTACCTGGCAGTGTCAGCGGTGTACCTGGGAGGTCAGAGGTGTACCAGGGAATGCAGTCAGGGAGCACCTGGGAGTGTCAAAGGTGTACCTGGGAGTGTCAGAGGTGTACCTTGGGAGCATCAGAGGTGTACCTGGGAGTGTCAGAGGTGTACCTGGGAGGCCAGGGGTGTAACTGGGTGTCTCGGAGGTGTAACTGGGAATGCTCAGAGGTGTACCAGGAGGTCAGTGGAGTAACCCGAAGTCTCAGAGGTGTACCCTGAGAATCAGAGGGTACCTGGGAATATCGGAAGTGTACCTGGGAATATCGGAGGTGTACCTGAGTGTCAGAGAGGTGTACCTGAGGTCGGAGGGTGTACCTGGGAGGTCAGAGGTGAACTTGGGAGTGTCAGAGGTGTACCTGGGAGGCTGGTCGGTGTACCTGGGAGTGTCGGAGGTGTACCTGGGAGTGTGAGAAGTGCACCTGGGAATGTCGGAGGTGTACCTGGGAGTGGAGGTGTAATCTGGGAGGTCAGAGGTGTAACTTGGGAGGTCAGAGGTGTACTGAGCAACAGCGGTGTACCTGAGAGTGTCTGAGGTGCACCTTGGGAGGCTGAGGTGTGCCTAGGAGGTCAGAGGTGCACTTGGGAGTGTCAGAGGTGCACCTGGATTGTCTGAGGTGTAACGGGAGTGTCGAAGGTACCTGGGAGTATCGAGGTGTACCTGGGAGTGTCAGAGGTGTACCTGGGAGTATCAGAGGTGTACCTGGGAGTGCAGAGGTGTACCTGGGAGAGTCAGGGTGTAACTGGGAGTCCGGAGTGTAATCAGGTCAGGAGGTGTACCAGGGAGCTGGTGGGAGTACCTGGAAGTCTCAAAGGTGTACCTGGGAGCATCAGGAGGCACCTGGGAATATCGGGGTGTACCTGGAATATCGGAGGTGTACCCAGGATGTGTCAGAGGTGTACCTGGTAGTGTCGGAGGTGTACCTGGGAGTGTCACAGGAGCACCTGGATTATCAGAGGTGTACCTGGCAGTGCCAGAGGTGTCACCAGGGAATGTCAGTGAGTACTTGGGAGTTCAGAGCTGTACCTGGGAGCAGAGGTACCTTGGAGTGTCAGGAGGTACCTGGGAGGTCAGAGGTACCTGGGAGTGTCGGAGGTACCTGGGACTGTGAAAAGTGTACCTGGGAGTGCCGGAGGTGTCCCTGGGAGTGTTGGAGGTGTACCTGGCAGTGTCAGCGGTGTACCTGGGAGTGTCAGAGGTGCCCAGGGAATGTCAGTGGAGTACCTGGGAGTGTCAGGTGTACCTGGGAGTGTCAGAGGTGTACCTGGGAGTATCAGAGGTGTACCTGGGAGGCCAGAGGTGTACCTGGGAGTGTCAGGGTGTAACTGCGTCTCTGGAGGTGTAACTGGGAATGTCAGAGGTGTACCAGGAGTGTCAGTGGAGCACCCGGAAGTCTCAAAGGTGAATATCGGAAGGTACCTGGGAATATCGGAGGTGTACCTGTATGTGTCAGGAGGTGTACCTGGGAGTGTCGGAGGTGTACCTGGGAGTGTCAGAGGTGCACTTGGGAGTGTCAGAGGTGTACCTGGGAGTGTCAGGGGTGCACCTGGGAGTGTCGAGGTGTACCTGGGAGTGTGAGAAGTGTACCTGGGAATGTCGGAGTGTACCTGGGAGTGTCGGAGGTGCACTGGGAGTGTCAGAGGTGTACTTGGGAGTGTCAGGAGGTGCACTGGGAGTGTGTACCTGAGAGTGTCTGAGGTGTACCTGGGAGTGTCAGAGGTGTGCCTAGGAGGCCTCAGAGCTGCACTTGGGAGTGTCAGAGGTGCACCTTGGATTGTCTGAGGTGTACCTGGGAGTGTCGGTGGTGTACCTGGGAGTGTTAGAGGTGTACCTGGAAGTGTCAGAGGTGTACCTGGGAGTGTCGAGGTGTACCTGGGAGGTCAGAGATGTACCTGGAGTGTCAGAGGTGGATCTGGGAGTGTCGAACGTGTACTCAGGGAGTGTCAGAGGTGTACCAGGGAATGTCAGAGGAGTACCTGAATGTCAGAGGTACCTGGGAGGCCAGAGGTGTACCTGGGAGTGTCAGAGGTGTACCTGGGAGTGTCAGAGGTATACATGGGAGTGTCGGAGGTGTACCTGGGAGTGTCTGGGTGTACCTGGGAGTATCTGGGGTGTACCTGGGAGTGTCTGAGGTGTACCTGGGAGGTCAGAGGGTACCTGGGAGTGTTGGAGGTGTACATGGAGTGTCAGAGGTGCACCTGGCAGTGTCAGAGGAGTACCTGGGAGTGTCAGAGGTGTGCCTGGGAGTGTCTGGAGGTGTACCTGGGAGTGTCTGAGGTGTACCTGGGAGTGTCTGAGGTGTACCTGGGAGGGTCAGGAAGTACCAGGGAGGTCACAGGATACCTGGGAATGTGAGAGGTGTACCTGCGAGTGTGAGGTGTACCTAGGGAGTGTCGCTGAGGTACCTGGGAGGGTCAGAGGTGCACCTGAGTGTCTGAGGTGTACCAGGGAGTGTCTGAGGTGTACCTGGGAGTGTCAGGGGTACCTTGGAGGTCAGAGGAATACCTAGGAGGTCAGAGGTGTACCTGGGAGGTCAGAGGTGCTACCTAGGAGTACGGAGGTTTACCTGGGAGTGTCGGAGTTGTACCTGGGAGTGTTGGAGGCGGACTTAGGAGTGTCGGAGGTGTACCTGGGAGTGTCAGAGGTATAACTGGGAGGTCAGGAGGTGCACCTGGGAGGTCAAAGGTGTACCTGGGAGTGTCAGAGAAGTACCAGGAGGTCACAGGAGTACCAGGGAGTGTGGAGAGGAGGTCTATGAGGTGAGAGTTGTACCTGGAGTGTCTGAGGTGCACCTGGGAGGGTCAGAGGTGTACCTGGGAGGTCAGAGGTGTACCTGGGAGAATCGGAGGTACCTGGGAGTATCGGAGGTGTACCTGGGAGGCCAGAGCTGTACCTGGGAGTATCAGAGATGTACCTGGGAGTGTCAGGGGTGCAACTGGGAGTCTCGGATGTGTGCACTGAGGTGTACCAGGAGTGTCAGTGAAGTACCTGGGAGTCTCAAAGGTGTACCTGGGAGTATCAGAGGGTACCTGGGAATATCGGAAGTGTACCTGGAAATATCGGAGATGTACCTGGGAGTGTCAGAGGTGTACCTGGGAGTGTCGGAGGTGTACCTGGGAGGTCCACAGGAGTACCTGGGATCAGAGGTGTACCTGGCAGTGTCAGAGGTACCAGGAATGTCTGGGGTGTACTTGGGAGGTCAGAGGTGTACCTGGGAGGTCAGAGGTAACCTTGGAGGCTGGGGAGGTGTACCTGGGAGGTCAGAGGTGTACCTGGGAGTGTCAGAGGTGTACCTGGGAGTGTCAGAGGGTGTACCAGAATGTCAGTGGAGTACCTGGTAGTGCGTCAGAGGTGTACCTGGAGGTCAGAGGTGTAACTGGGAGTGACAGAGGTGTACCTGGGAGTGTCGGAGGTGTACCTGGGAGGGGTCTGTACCTGGGAGTATCTGGGTGTACCTGGGAGTGTCTGAGATGTACCTGGGAGTGTCAGGTGTCCTGGGAGGTCGGAGGTGTACATGGAGTGTCAGAGGTGTACCTGGCAGTGTCAGCGGTGTACCTGGGAGGTCAGAGGTGTGCCCTGGAGTGTCTGAGGTGTACCTGGGAGTGTCTGAGGTGTACCTGGGAGTGTCTGAGGTGTACCTGGGAGTGTCAGAGAAGTACCAGGGAGGTCACAGGAGGCCTGGGAGTGTGAGAGGTGTACCACTGCGAGTGTGAGAGTTGTACCTAGGGAGTGTCTGAGGTGTACCTGGGAGGGTCAGAGGTGTACCTGGGAGGCTCAGAGGTGTACCTGGGAGACTGGAGGTGTACCTGGGAGTATCTGAGGTGTACCTGGGATTGTCAGGAGGTGTACCTGGGAGTATCAGAGATGTACCTGGGAGTGTCTGAGGTGTACCTGGGAGTGTCGGAGGTGGCAGTGTCAGCGGTGTACCTGGAGTGTCATGAGGTGTACCAGGGAATGTCAGTGAGTACCTGGGAGGCCGGTGTACCTGGGAGGGTCAAGGAGGTGACCTGGGAGTATCAGAGGTGTACCTGGGAGTGTCAGAGGTGGCACCTGGGAGTGTCAGGGTGTAACTGGGTGTCTCTGGAGGTGTAACTGGGAATGTCAGAGGTGTACCAGGAGTGTCAGTGGAGTACCCGGAAGTCTCAAAGGTGTACCTGGGAGTATCAGAGGGTACCTGGGAATATCGGAAGTGTACCTGGGAATATCGGAGGTGTACCTGTATATGTCAGAGGTGTACCTGGGAGTGTCGGAGGTGTACCTGGGAGTGTCACAGGAGTACCTGGGATTATCAGAGGTGTACCTGGCAGTGTCAGAGGTGTACCAGGGAATGTCAGTGAGTACTTGGGAGTGTCAGAGCTGTACCTGGGAGAGTCAGAGGTGTACCTTGGAGTGTCAGAGGTGTACCGGGAGTGTCAGAGGTACCTGGGAGTGGTGTACCTGGGACTGTGAAAAGTGTACCTGGGAGGTCGGAGGCACCTGGGAGGTTGGGGTACCTGGCAGTGTCAGCGGTGTAACTTGGGAGTGGCAGAGGTGTACAAGGAATGTCAGTGGAGTACCTGGGAGTGTCGCACCTGGCAGTGTCAGAGGTGTACCTGGGAGGTGGAGACGTGTACCTGGGAGTGTCAGAGGTGTAACTGGGAGTGTCAGAGGTACCTGGGAGTGTCAGAGGTGACTTGGGAGTGTCAGAGGTGTACCTGGGAGTGTCAGTGTACCTGGGAGTGTCGGAGGTGTACCTGGGAGTGTGAGAAGTGTACCTGGGAGTGTCGGAGGTACCTGGGAGTGTCGGAGGTGTAATCTGGGAAGTGTCAGAGGTGTACTTGGGAGTGTCAGAGGTGTAGCTGGGAGTGTCGGAGGTAATCTTGGGAGGCTGCAGCGGTGTACCTGAGAGTGTCTGGTGTGTACCTGGCAGGTCAGAGGTGTCTAGGGAGTGTCAGAGGTGCACTTGGGAGGTCACTTGGCGTGTCTGAGGTGTACCTGGGAGTGTCTGAGGTGTACCTGGCAGTGTCTGAGGTGTACTTGGCACTGTCTCATGTGTAACTGGCAGTGTCAGAGGTACCTGGGAGTGTCAGCGGTGGACCTGGGAATGTTAGAGGTGTATCAGGAGTGACAGAGGAGTACCTAGGAGTGTCAGAGGGTGTACCTGGGAGTGTTAGAGGTGTACCTGAGAGTGTCAGAGGTGTACTTGGGTGTCAGAGGTGTACCTGGGAGGTAAGAGATGTACCTGGGAGGTCAGAGGTGTATCTGGGAGTGTCGAACGTGACCTAGGAGTGTCAGGAGGTGTACCAGGGAATGTCAGAGGGACCTGGAGTGTCAGAGGTGCCTGGGAGTGAGTGTACCTGGGAGTGTCAGAGGTGTACCTGGGAGGTCAGAGGTGAACCTGGGAGTGTCAGAGGTGTACATGGGAGTGTCGGAGGTGTACATGGGAGTGTCTGGGGTGTACCTGGGAGTATCTGGGGTGTACATGGGAGTGTCTGAGGTGTACCTGGGAGTGCCAGAGGTGTACCTGGGAGTGTCGGAGGTGTACATGGAGTGTCAGAGGTGTACCTGGCAGGACAGCGGTGTACCTGGGAGTGCTGAGAGGTGTGCCTGGGAGTGTCTGAGGTGTACCTGGGAGTATCTGAGGGTGTACCTGGAGTGTCTGAGGTGTACCTGGGAGTGTCAGAGAGGTACCAGGGAGTGTCACAGAGTACCTGGGAATGTGAGAGGTGTACCTGCAGAGTGTGAGGTGCACCTAGGAGTGTCTGAGGTGTACCTGGGAGGGTCAGAGGTACCTGGGAGTGTCTGAGGTGTACCAGGGAGGTCTGAGGTGTACCTGGAGTGTCAGAGGTGTACCTTGGAGTGTCAGAGGAATACCTAGGAGTGTCAGAGGTGTACCTGGGAGGCAGAGGTGTACCTAGGAGTATCGGAGGTGTACCTGGGAGTATCTGAGGTGTACCTGGGATTGTCAGAGGTGTACCTGGGAGTATCAAGGATGTACCTGGGAGTGTCTGAGGTGTACCTGGGAGTGTCGGAGGTGTACCTGGCAGTGTCAGCGGTGTACCTGGGAGGCCATAGGTGTACCAGGGAATGTCAGTGAGTACCTGGGAGTGTCAAAGGTGTACCTAAGAGTATCGAGGTGTACCTGGGAGATCTGAGGTACCTGGGATTGTCAGAGGTGTACCTGGGAGCACTAAGGATGTACCTGGGAGGTCAGAGGTATACCTGGGAGTGTCAGAGGTGTAACAGGGAATGTCAGTGAGCACCTGGGAGGTCAAAGGTGTACCTGGGAGTGTCGGAGTTGTACCTGGGAGTCTCGGAGGCGGACCTGAAGTGTCAGAGGTGTACCTGGGCGTGCATCAGAGGTGTACCTGGGAGTATCGGAGGTGTACCTGGGAATATCTGAGGTGTACCAGGGAGTGTCAGAGGTGTACCTGGGAGTGTCAGAGGTGCACCTCGGAGTGTCGGAGTTGTACCTGGGAGTGTCGGAGGGGACCTGGGAGTGTCAGAGGTGTACCTGGGAGTATCAGAGGGTACATGTGAGTGTCAGAGGTACCTTGGATTGTCAGAGGCATACCAGGGAGTGTCAGTGAAGTACCTGGGAGTCTCAATGGTGTACCTGAGTATCGGAGGTGTACCTGGGAATATCGGAGGTGTACCTGGGAATATCGGAGGTGTACCAGGAGGTCAGAGGAGTACCTGGGAGTGTCAGAGGTGTACCTGGGAGTATCGGAGGTCTACCTGGGAGTGTCAGAGGTGTACCTGGTGTATCAGAGATGTACCTGGGAGTGTCAGAGGTGTACTTGGGAGTGTCAGGGGTGCAACTGGGAGTCTCAAAGGTGTACCTGGGAGTATCAGAGGGGTACCTGGGAATATCGGAAGTGTACCTGGGAATATCGGAGGTGGGACTGGGAGTATCGAAGGTGTACCTGGGAGAATCGGAGGTGTACCTGGGAGTGTCAGAGGAGGCACCTGGGAGTATCAGAGGTGTACCTGGGAGGTCAGGGGTAACTGGGAGTCTCGGAGGTGTAATTGGAATGTCAGAGGTGTATGAGGGAGGTCAGTGGAGTACCTGAAGTTTCAAAGGAGTACCTGGGAGTATCAGAGGGGTACCTGGGAATATCGGAAGTGTACCTGGAATATCGGAGGTAACCTGTATGTGTCAGAGGTGTACCTGGGAGGGTCACAGAGTACCTGATTATCAGAGGTGTACCTGGCAGTGTCAGAGGTGTACCAGGAATGTCAATGGAGTACTTGGGAGTGTCAGAGCTGTACCTGGGAGAGTCAGACGTACCTGGAGTGTCAGAGGTGTACCTGGGCCTGTCAGAGTGTACCTTGGAGTGTCGGAGGTGTACCTGGGACTGAAGTGTACCTGGGAGTGTCGGAGGTGTACCTGGGAGTGTCGGAGGTGTACCTGGCAGTGTCAGCGGTGTACCTGGGAGTGTCAGAGGTGTACCAGGGAATGTCAGTGGAGTACCTGGGAATGCAAAGGTATACCTGGCAGTGTCAGGAGGTACCTGGGAGTGTCAGTGGTGTACCTGGGAGTGTCAAAGGTGTACCTGGGAGGTCAGAGGTGCACTGGGAGTGTCAGAGGTGCACCTGGGAGTGTCAGCGGTGTACCTGGGAGGTCGGAGGTGTACCTGGGAGGTGGAGAAGTGTACCTGGGAGGGTCGGAGGTGCACCTGGGAGTGTCGGGGGTGTAATCTGGGAGTGTCAGAGGTGTACTTGGGAGTGTCTAGAGGTGTACCTGGGAGTGTCAGCGGTGTACCTGAGAGTGTCTGAGGTGTACCTGGGAGTGTCAGAGGTGTGCCTAGGAGTGTCAGAGGTGCACTTGGGAGTGCAGAGGTGCACCTTGGAGTGTCTGAGGTACCTGGGAGTGTCTGAGGTGTACGTGGCAGTGACTGAGGTGTACCTGGCAGTGTCTGAGGTGTAACTGGCAGTGTCAGCGTGTACCTGAGAGTGTCAGGGAGAACCAGGGAGGTTAGGAGGTGTACCTGGGAGTGTCAGAGGTGTACCAGGGAGTGTCGGACGTGTACCTGGGAGTGTCATAGGTGTAACAGGAATGTCAGTGGTGTACCTGGGAGGTCAGAGGTGTACCTGGGAGTGTCTAGTTGTACCTGGGAGTGTCGGAGGCGGACCTGGAAGTGTCAGAGGTGTACCTGGGCGTATCAGAGGTGTACCTGGGAATATCGGAGGTGTACCTGGGAATATCTGAGGTGTTCCTGGGAATGTCGGAGGTGTACCAGGGAGTGTCAGAGGAGTACCTCGGAATGTCAGAGGTGTACCTGGGAGTATAGAAGGTGTACCTGGGAGTATCGGAGGTGTACCTGGGAGTGTCAGAGGTGTGCCTAGGCGTGTCAGAGGTGCACTTGGGAGTGTCAGAGGTGCACCTTGGAGTGTCTGAGGTGTACCTGGGAGTGTCTGAGGTGTACCTGGCAGTGTCTGAGGTGTACCTGGAAGTGTCTGAGGTGTAACTGGCAGTGTCAGCGGTGTACCTGGGAGTGTCAGCGGTGCACCTGGGAGTGTTAGAGGTGTATCAGGGAGTGACAGAGGAGTACCTAGGAGGCCATAGGTGTACCTGGGAGGTCAGAGGTGTACCTGGGAGTGTCAGAGGTGTACCTGGGAGTGTCAGAGGTGTACCTGGGAGAGTCAGAGATGAACCTGGGAGTGTCAGAGGTGTATCTGGGAGTGTCGGAGGTGTACCTGGGAGTGTCAGAGGTGTACCAGGGAATGTCAGTGGGGTACCTGGGAGTGTCAGAGGTGTACCTGGGAGTGTCGGAGTTTTACCTGGGAGTATCGGAGGCGGATCTGGGAGTGTCTGAGGTGTACCTGGGAGCATCAGAGGTGTACCTGGGAGTATCGGAGGTGTGTACCTGGGAATATCTGAGGTGTACCAGGAGTGTCAGAGGTGTACCTGGGAGTCTCAGAGGTGAACCAGGGAGGTCAGAGGAGTACCTGGGAGGGTCAGGAGGTGACCTGGGAGTATCGGAGGTGTACCTGGGAGGTCAGGGTGTAACTGGGAGTGTCGGAGGAACTGGGAATGTCAGAGGTGTACCAGGGAGGTCAGTGGAGTACCTGGGAGTCTCAAAGGTGTACCTGGGAGTATCTGAGGTGTACCTGGGAGTGTCAGAGGAGTACCTGGGAGTGTCAGAGGTGTACCTGGGAGTATCGAAGGTGTACCTGGGAATGTCAGAGGTATACCAGGAGTGTCAATGAAGTACCTGGGAGTCTCAGAGGTACCTGGGAGTATCGGGGTGTACCTGGGAGGTCGGAGGAGACCTGGGAGGTCAGAGGTGTACCTAGGAGTATCAGAGGTGTACCTGGGAGTGTCAGAGGTGTACCTGGGAATGTCAGAGGTATACCAGGAGTGTCAGTGAAGCAACTGAGATCTCAAAGGTACCTGGGACATCGGAGGTGTACCTGGGAATATCGGAGGTACCTGGGAATATCTGAGGTGTACCAGGGAGTGTCAGAGGTGTACCTGGGAGTCTCAGAGGGGAACCAGGGAGGTCAGAGGAGTACCTGGGAGTGTCAGAGGTGTACCTGGGAGTATCGGAGGTGTACCTGGGAGTGTCAGGGTGTAACTGGGAGTGTCGGAGGTGTAACTGGGAATGTCAGAGGTGTACCAGGGAGTGTCAGTGGAGTACCTGGAAGTCTCAAGGTACCTGAGTATCAGAGGGGTACACCTGGAATATCGGAAGTGTACCTGGGAATATCGGAGGTGTACCTGTATGTGTCAGGAGGTACCTGGGAGTGTCGGAGGTGTACCTGGGAGGTCACAGGAGTACCTGGGATTATCAGAGGTGGCCTGGTAGTGTCAGAGATGTACCAGGAATGTCAGTGATAATTTGGGAGTGTCAGAGCTGTACCTGGGAGAGTCAGAGGTGTACCTTGGAGTGTCAGAGGTGTACCTGGGCGTGTCAGGAGTGTACCTGGGAGTGTCGGAGGCCTGGACTGTGAAAAGTGTACCTGGGAGTGTCGGAGGTGTACCTGGGAGTGTCGGAGGTGTACCTGGCAGTGTCAGGGGTGTACCTGGAGGTCAGACGGTACCAGGGAATGTCAGTGAGTACCTGGGAATGTCAAAGGTATACCTGGCAGTGTCAGAGGTGCACTGGGAGGTCAGAGGTGTACCTGGGAGTGTCAAAGTGTGTTCCTGGGAGTGTCAGAGGTGTACCTGGGAGTGTCAGAGGTGTACCTGGGAGATCAGAGGTGTACCTGGGAGGGGTTGGGGCAGGTACCTGGGAGTGTCGGAGGTGTACTGGGAGGTGAGAAGTACCTGGGAGTGTCGGAGGTGTACCTGGGAGTGTCGGAGGTGTAATCTAGGAGTGCAGAGGTGTACTTGGGAGTGTCAGAGGTGCCTGGGAGTGCCATGGTGTCCTGAGAGTGTCTGAGGTGTACCTGGGAGTGTCAGAGGTGTGCCTAGGGAGGTCAGAGGGGTGCACTTGAGTGTCAGAGGTGCACCTTGGAGGTCTGAGGTGTACCTGGGAGTGTCTGGAGTGTACCTGGCAGTGACTGAGGTGTACCTGGCAGTGTCTGAGGTGTAACTGGCAGTGTCAGCGATGTACCTGGGAGGTCAGCGGTGGACCTGGGAGTGTTAGAGGTGTATCAGGGAGTGACAGAGGAGTACCTAGGATTGTCAGAGGTGTACCTGGGAGTGTCAGAGGTGCACCTGGGAGGTCAGAGGTGTACCTGGGAGTGTCAGAGGTGTACCTGGGAGTGTCAGAGGTGACCTGGAGTGTCAGAGATGTACCTGGGAGTGTCACGGTGTACCTGGGAGTGTCAGGGAGAACCAGGGAGTGAAAGAGGTGTACCTGGGAGTGTCAGAGGTGTACCAGGAGTGTCTGAGGTACCTGGGAGTGTCAGAGGTGCACTTGGAGGTCAGAGGAATCTGGGAGTTAGGAGGTGTACCTGGGAGTGCCAAGATGTATCTGGGAGTGTCGAACGTACCTAGGAGTGTCAGAGGTGTACCAGGGAATGTCAGAGGTGTACCAGGGAGGTCAGAGGTGTACCTGGGAGGTCAAGGTGTGACCTGGGAGTGTCAGGAGGTGTACCTGGGAGTGTCAGAGGTGTACATGAGTGTCGGAGGTGTACCTGGGAGTGTCTTAGGGTGCACTTGGGGAGTATCTGGGGTGTACCTGGGAGTGTCTGAGGCTACCTGGGAGTGTCAGAGGTGTACCTGGAAGGTCAGAGGTGTACATGTAGTGTCAGAGGTGCACCTGGCAGTGTCAGCGGTGTACCTGGGAGGTCAGAGGTGTGCCTGGGAGTGTCTGAGGTGTACCTGGGAGTGTCTGAGGTGTACCTTGGAGGTCAGAGAGCAACCAGGGAGTTTCACAGGATTACCTGGGAATGTGAGATGTACCTGGGAGTGTGAGAGGTGTACCTAGGAGGTATGAGGTGTGCACCTGGGAGGGTCAGAGGTGCACCTGGGAGTGTCTGAGGTGTACCTGGGAGTGTCGAGAGGTGTACCTGGGAGGCTGGCGGAGATCCAGGGAGGAAAGAGGCAACTTGGGAGGTCAGAGGTGTACCAGGGAGTGTCTGAGGTACCTGGGAGTGCTCAGATGCACCTTGGAGTGTCAGAGGAATACCCAGGAGTGTCAGAGGTGTACCTGGGAGTGTCAGAGATGTACCTGGGAGTGTCAGAGGTGTATCTGGGAGTGTCGGACGTGTACCTGGAAGTGTCAAAGGTGTACCTGGGCGTATCAGAGGTGTACCTGGGAGTATCGGAGGTGTACCTGGGAATATCTGAGGTGTTCCTGGGAATATAGGAGGTGTACCAGGGAGTGTCAGAGGAGTACCTGGGAGTGTCAGAGGTGTACCTGGGAGTATAGAAGGTGTACCTGGGAGTATCGGAGGTGTACCTGGGAGTGTCAGAGGTGTGCCTAGGCGTGTCAGAGGTGCACTTGGGAGTGTCAGAGGTGCACCTTGAGGTCTGGAGGTGAACCTGGGAGTGTCTGAGGTGTACCTGGCAGTGTCTGAGGTGTACCTGGAAGTGTCTGAGGTGAAATGGCAGTGTCGGCGGTGTACCTGGGAGTGCCTGATGCAGGCACCTGGGAGAGTTAGAGGTGTATCAGGGATGACAGAGGAGTACCTAGGAGGTCAGTAGGTGTACCTGGGAGGTCAGGAGGTGTACCTGGGAGTGTCAGAGGTGTACCTGGGAGGCCGAGGTACCTGGGAGTGTCAGAGATGAACCTGGGAGGTCAGAGGTGATCTGGGAGGTCGAAGGTGTACCTGGGAGTGTCAGAGGTGTACCAGGGAATGTCAGTGGTGTACCTGGGAGTGTCTGAGGTGTACCTGGGAGTGTCGGAGTTGCACCTGGGAGTGTCGGAGGGGATCTGGGAGTGTCTGAGGTGTACCTGGGAGTATCAGAGGTGTACCTGGGAGTATCGGAGGTGTACCTGGAATATCTGAGGTACCAGGGAGTGTCAGAGGCACTGGGAGTCTCAGAGGTGAACCAGGAGGTCAGAGGAGTACCTGAGTGTCAGAGGTGTACCTGAGTGTCAGTGAAGTACCTGGGAGTCTCAAAGTGTACCT
>NW_024713457.1:0-20309 GCF_018991925.1 Homarus americanus | reverse complement strand
TGTGTGTTGTGATGTTTGACTAAATTATATTCACGAAAATGGAGTCAAGACAAATGTTGGACACGTTGATGTGAAGTAACACAGTAAATGATGTTGTTTGTGTTGCTGTGTTATTTATTTATTGTGTTTCTTATTCTTTTCTGTTTATTTTGTTTTATTTAGTTTTATTGTAGTAATTGTTATTCTTTTTTTTATTCTTACTTATTTTCATTTTACTGTTTATTCGTTTTCTTATTTTCATTTTATTGTTCAATAATTTTCCATTCATTCTTATTTATTTATCGCGTTGGTGTATTTCATTTATTTGCTATTCTCTTAGGTATTTCACATTTGCATTAATTAATCTTCAAATCATTGGTTGCTATTTTTATCATACTAGTTTAATGTTCACCTCAGCAGTCAACTGGCTTATGTATAAACAATGTCTACCACTGTTTTAGCCAGACTTAGTTATGAGACTTGTAATTCAGTATCCATTACGTACCGTTTATCAGTGTAATTTGTGGTAATGGACTGCCCAATGTAATTATATATATTGTCTTACTGAAAAAAATGCGGTGTAACCAAGATTAAGTTTTATAGAGTTTGTATTTAAGGATTATTCTCCTATACTTCTCTTAGATTCTGAATATATTTTTGTTTTATTATTTCAGTGTATTGTAATGTGTAGTTAGTTACACTATAGATATATAATAATTGCTTTAAGTTTGGTTGGGAGTGTGGAAGGTGTTGTGGTGTGTGATGTACAGGTGTGTAGAGGTGGTGGTTACACCTGACTTCGAGGCAGGTGTGTATAGGTGCCAGATACACCTATGGTTACAACACAGGTGTATCCGGCAGCAGTAGTAACAAAGGGGCTATATGGGCTCCGGCGGCCATGTCGTGACACCGGCCGGCAGAATCCCCCGGTGAAAAAGGGAAACAAGATGGCCGTCCCCCATTCTATATGTAAACAACTCGACCTGAAATGTTGTTTATTGGACATTTTTCTCATTAGGGAGACGAACCCTTGTTTTGAGTTGGTGTTCAACTACCGTGGCTGACGGCCATCACCTGTGATTCAACTGGTAGAATTAAGTGTAATAATAATAATAATAATAATAATAATAATAATAATAATAATAATAATTAACGGTTTATTGAAAGAGCTTGGCAGCCAGAAGGCTGAAAATATACAGTTACATATTTGGGGAATGGGTTTCGAATTACAAATAATATACAAGTAACATAAGTGATACAAATAAGATATATAATAACTAGATGGGAAAAGCTCAAACTACAGTGCATTTCAACATAGTGACAGTGCAAGAAGTAGTATTTACTGGGAGTGAATACACTGGTTTATTACAAGTTATTGATTATTTTTACAATGGTTGGGACTGGGCTGTTCTTATAGCGATCAGTTCGTGCACTTATGGGCTGGATGCGGTTGTGGTGTCAAACAGCAATTCTCGGGCTAGGGATCTCAGGTGGTAGTAGGAGCCGGTGTCGAGGATGGTGTAGAAGCTTCTTAGCAAATTTGCAGATGTGGTCGTGGTGATGGTCAGTGAGAGTCGAAAGGGTCAGTGTGTTGAGCGCTTCTTGATATGTGGAGTAGGAAGGGGAGAGAATAATCTTGCATGCCCTCTTTTGCACTTTTACTAGGTGGGCATCTTATCAAATGAACCCCTGTCCTAATGGGCCCTAGTCTTAATGGGCCCCAGTCCTATTGGGTCCCAGTTTTAATGGGCCCCAATTCTAATTGGTCACATTTCCAATGGTTCTCAGTCCTAATGAGCCTCAGTCCAAAGATACCACAGGCCTAATGGTTCCAGTCTTAATAGACCTCAGTCTTACTGAGTCCCAATCCTGACGGCTCTCAATACTAATGGGCCTCAGTCCTAATAGTTTAAGGTTGGGACCCATTAAGACTGGCTTCTATTTACCTCACAAGCACTGTGTTCTACCGTGTCATCCCGTGTGTGTGTGATTTCCCGTGTCAGGTGGTATAATACGCAGGTGAGTGGCTGCCAGGTAGGGTGGGTGAGGGTGGGCACCTTGATGCAGGGGAAGGTGAGTTCCTGATGCTGATTCACACCAGTGTCATGATGAGGTAATCTTATCACCTTATTAGTGTACGATGAGTGGGTGGGCGTGGTGTGGAGGGGTGGGGGCGCGTAAGGGGTAGGCAGCAAGGGGCGTGGTGTATGGTGGGGGGAGGGTAAGGGGCGTGTAGGGGTAGCTAAGTGGGCGTGTTGAGTTGGGCACGAGGGAGGCGTGATGGGTGTAGGGGCGTGTATAGGAGGCGGGAAGTGGTGATGGCGCGCGCCACTAATCACTCTGACCTTACTGAACACAACCCATTATACAGCATAATTAGTGTTGCTTCCATCAGCCTCACACAGTCAAACACATTATTTACATTTTCTCTTCACATATATTTTATTTTATTCGTTTCAAGTGGGACTCGAATTTCAGCCTTGGAGTCGAAGAGGAATTTTTTTAGGAGAAGTTGAAAAGAAATCGTGTTTAGTTGAAGACGAATGTGTTCTTATATAAAAATGAAGGAATTAACCAGACGTGTTTGATTGTTTGGGAGTCTCTATCTCTCACACTCGAGTCCAAGATGTCCCCCTTGAGGACGGTGTTCGTGTAGCGTCGTCAAACTCGCTCTTGGTTTTTATTCAGCAGGAAGAGCTACACCCGCCACCTGGTGTTGGCCGTGTCTGGTGACCATCATATTAACAAGGCCGCTCTCTCGTGCCTTGTCCACACGCCACCCCCCACCTCCATATTGTACCGTTTTGTCCTTTATTAACGGTGGTGTTACTACAGGCAGCGTGGTGTGGGGGGAGGGCCGCTGCTTCACATTGTTCAGTCTTTGACGTGTAACACAAAACGTGAGATTTTGTGGTCCTTCACTACCTCACAACACACACACATCTCCTAGTTACCACATGCTGTTGTTATTAAAGCTCCACCAATGAGTACGCGTCGCTGTCTCGTCCTTTGCTCCGCCGACCATTACAGTGTGTAGCTGTAGGACTCGCCGCCGTGTTTATGTTTCATGTAGCGACACTAAACTCGCGGAAATTTGTAGGTGTTAAGCTGGAGCGTTTGAGCTGTTGTTGTCGTCACCTTGTTGATGTTTTGTAGGTCCGTGTTGGCTGAGGATTGTTGTTAGTGTTTCTTAAGGCATTAATAAACTAGTCATGAGGTTCTATAGGAATTATATCCTGCTGTTTTTTTTTTCTTGTTCTTCTTATTGTTGTTGTTGTTCTTCAGTTGCACAATTCGAGTTGTGATTATCAGTAGAAGTTTGACGGGCTGGATTCTCTTATTGTTTAAATTTCTGGGATAGATTTAAATAGATCTTGGGTATATTTTCTCGTTCTTAGAGGTCAGGCCAGGTCAGGTCAGGTCAGGTCAGGTCAGGTCATGTCATGTTAGGTGTACCGAATACGCTAGCAGAGGTGGTCAGATGCCTTGGGAATATTGCAGAGTAATTGAGGTCAGGTCAGGTGGCCTCGATACCTGCTTCAAGGTGTAATAGAGGTGAAAAATAATGGGTTTCTTGATTGGATCTGGTTAAGTCAGGTCAGGTAAAGTCAGATACAGAGGCTGGGTGTATGACTGTGGGTTGGTGGGTGTATGACTGTGGGTTGGTGGGTGTATGACTGTGGGTTGATGGGTGTATGACTGTGGGTTGGTGGGTGTATGATCGTGGGTTGATGGGTGTATGACTGTGGGTTGGTGGGAGTATGACTGTGGGTTGATGGGTGTTTGACTGCGGGTTGGTGGGTGTATGACTGTGGGTTGGTGGGTGTATGACTGTGGGTTGGTGGGTGTATGACTGTGGGTTGGTGGGTGTATGACTGTGGGTTGGTTGGTGGGTGTATGACTGTGGGTTGGTGGGTGTATGACAGTGGTGACAAGGATTATTTGAGCTTGACAAAATTTAGATAGATAGAAGCGTGGTTTAGTCTTGTTCAGTTTAGTTTAAATTGTGTTTAGGTTAGGTTGGGTCATGTCAGGTACAGAGTTTGGCCAGGGTCAGGTGGGGTTAGGTACAGAGGCTGGCCAGGGTCAGGCACAGAGACTTTCCAGGGTAGGGTCAGGCACAGAGGCTGGCCAGGGTAGGGACAGGTAGGGAGGCTGGCCAGGGTAGGATCAGGTAGGGTGGCTGGCCAGGGTAGGATCAGGTAGGGAGGCTGGCCAGTGTAGGATCAGGTAGGGAGGCTGGCCAGGGTAGGGGCAGGCAGGGAGAGCCCGGGGGTAGCGGTAATGAGGGGAGGGGAGCCGGGGTCATATTGATCGTGAGGGCGAGGCAAGGCGCGCCGCCATCACTGTCCCACGCCACCCTCCCCCTGCCCACCACGCCCCCTCCTGCCCGCTCCCGACACCACGCCCCCTTCTACCTACTACCACGCCACGCCGCCTCCTGTCTACTACCACGCCACGCCGCCTCGTCTGTCTACTACTACAACACCACGCCCCCTTCTGCCTACTACCACGCCACACTCCTCCTGCCTACAACACCCGCCCCTTCTGCCTACTACCGCCACGCCTCCTCCACCCTACTACAACACCACGCCCCCTTCTGCCTACTACCACGCCACGCCTCCTCCTGTCTACTACTACAACACCACGCCCCCTTCTGCCTACTACCACGCCACGCCTCCTTCTGCCTACTACCACGCCACGCCTCCTCCTGCCTACTACAACACCACGCCTCCTTCTGCCTACTAATACGCCACGACTCCTCCTGCCTACTACAACACCACGCCTCCTCCTGTCTACTACAACACGCTTCCTCCTGCCTACCGCCACGCCTCCTCCTGCCTACTAACGCCACGCCTCCTCCTGCCTACTACAACACCACGCCCCTCCTGTCTACTACCACGCCGCCTCCTCCTCTGTCTACTACTACAACACCACGCCCCCTTCTGCCTACTACCACGCCACGCCTCCTCCTGTCTACTACCACGCCACGCCGCCTCCTGTCTACTACAACACAACGCCTCCTCCTGCCTACTACAACACCACGCCTCCTCCTGCCTACTACCGCCACGCCTCCTCCTGCCTACAACACCACGCCTCCTCCTGCCTACTACCACACCACCCCTCTTCCTGCCTACTACAACACCACGCCCCCTTCTGCCTACTACAACACCACGCCTCCTCCTGCCTACTACCACGCCACGCCTCCTTCTGCCTACTAACACGCCACGCCTCCTCCTGCCTACTACAACACACCCCCTTCTGCCTACTACAACACCACGCTTCTCCTGCCTACTACCACGCCACGCCTCCTCCTGCCTACTAACACGCCACACCTCCTCCTGCCTACTACAACACCACGCCTCCTTCTGCCTACTAACACGCCACGCCTCCTCCTGCCTACTACAACACCACGCCTCCTCCTGCCTACTACAACACCACGCCTCCTCCTGCCTACTACAACACCACGCCTCCTCCTGCCTACTACAACATCACGCCTCCTCCTGCCTACTACAACACCACGCCTCCTCCTGCCTACTACAACACCACGCCTACAGAAGGATGGCGGTCAAAATGGCGTCGAAACTACACCGAGACTTTTTTTTAATGACTTGGATGTGTGTTTTATTTATTTATTTTTCCTCCTAAGTTACGAGGGAAAAAAATTGATGGACGATTGTTTGAGGATTTTGGTGTTTTATGGTGGAATTTTTTTTTTGTTCATCAGTTGGTGGATATATAATTCAACCGGTCGAGTCATTACTTAAGACACGGTGCATCGTAACTCACCTTCACCTGTCCCCACGGTAGCCACTCATCACCCTCCGCCCGCTACACCTGAACGGCCAGCTATCCACTTACTGCCAATGTTCTCAAAGATTTGTACCCCGAAAAAATTTCCTCTCGATCGTCTGTTTATGGTAAGAACGACGGTGCCATCTTACTGTGAGAGTGCCACCTGTTGTCTTACGATCGCTGAGGTGAGGCACTGTAATGCTGCCTCAAGCCTCCAGTTGGAAATTTGTCTTACGAGAGTTACTGAATCCAGCTCCATTGGTTTAAAATAATTTAAGGTAGAATGAGTTTGTGGTTAGTGTAGTGTGTGTAAAGTTCCATTAGGTTGACCTCACTGATCTCCCGGGCCGTATTGGCAGTCTAATCTGAATTCAGGGTTCGACCCCCACTTGCAGAGGGTCCAGGTGGGATATTTCAGGATGAGTTGTTGACATGTAGGATGGGGGGGCCGCCATCTTGTTTACCTTTTGCTGGGAGATTCTGACGGCCGGTGTCACGACATGGCCGCCTAAGCCTACCAACACTGTGTTACGTGGCCCTGGGTGTGTTGAGTATATGTGGAGGGTGTTTAGCAGAGGTGTTGATGTGTACTCCACCAATGTGTGTTATACCTGTTTCAACTACACTGCTTAGAAATACACCCCCTACACCTGTCACACCCCCTACATCTGCCACTCCCCCTATACCTGCCACTCCCCCTACACCTGTCACACCCCCTACACCTGTCACTCCACTTACACCTGTCACTCCACTTACACCTGTCACTCCCCCTATACCTGTCACTCCCCCTATACCTGTCACTCCCCTTATTCCTGTCACTCCCCCTATACCTGTCACTCCCCCTACACCTGTTACTCCCCCTACACCTGTCACTCTCCCTACACCTGTCACTCCCCCTACACCTGTCACTCCCCCTACACCTGTCACTCCCCTTACCCCTGTCACTGATTTCACTCCTTGGAACTACCCCGCCTGTCTCACCTGTATACTCGCTGCAGTGTCACCTGTTAAATGACGCTAATTACAGGTGATCTACTCAACACCAACACATACTGTCATAAACAAACTCTAACGTGATATAGCTCAGGTTAACATGTATACAATACTAATAAATTGATATATAGGAAGTTGTAGTGTAATTATATCCCTTATTAATAAATCCTATAATTCATAATGTTAATGAAAATATTGTGTTATCTATAGTTATCTTCTGTATTGACACTTATCTCGTTATCACCTGCTAGTTTTTTGGTTATCAGTTATTAATCTTTTGTTTATATGCCTTGTTTATCTTATTGTGGTTTGTTTATTCCCGTGTTTGTGTTTAGTCTCTGCCACTTGGGTTTTCTTTGTATTTTTGTCGTTATCGTATTTTTTCTTTCGTTATTTGTTGTTATTCTTCTCTCTCTCTCTCTCTCTCTCTCTCTCTCTCTCTCTCTCTCTCTCTCTCTCTCTCTCTCTCTCTCTCTCTCTCTCTCTCTCTCTCTCTCTCTCTACTTTGTCTTCCTCTCATCATTTTTCTTCGTTATTTTTCGGTCCTGTGTTTCCTCTTTCGTTATTCTCCTTCTCTCTCACCTCCTCCTCCTCCTACATCTCTCAGTCTTATTATTAACCTCCTCGTTTTATTGTAAACTATTTCTAAGGCTACTGTTATCATCGTCCTGTAAACTATCTCTAAGGCTACTGTTATCATCGTCCTGTAAACTATCTCTAAGGCTACTGTTATAATCACCCTGTAAACTATCTCTAAGGCTACTGTTATAATCACCCTGTAAACTATCTCTAAGGCTACTGTTATCATCGTCCTGTAAACTATCTCTAAGGCTAATGTTATCATCGTCCTGTAAACTATCTCTAAGGCTACTGTTATCATCGTCCTGTAAACTATCTCTAAGGCTACTGTTATCATCGTCCTGTAAACTATCTCTAAGGCTACTGTTATCATCGTCCTGTAAACTATCTCTAAGGCTACTGTTATCATCGTCCTGTAAACTATCTCTAAGGCTACTGTTATCATCGTCCTGTAAACTATCTCTAAGGCTACTGTTATCATCGTCCTGTAAACTATCTCTAAGGCTACTGTTATCATCGTCCTGTAAACTATCTCTAAGGCTACTGTTATCATCGTCCTGTAAACTATCTCTAAGGCTACTGTTATCATCGTCCTGTAAACTATCTCTAAGGCTACTGTTATCATCGTCCTGTAAACTATCTCTAAGGCTACTGTTATCATCGTCCTGTAAACTATCTCTAAGGCTACTGTTATCATCGTCCTGTAAACTATCTCTAAGGCTACTGTTATCATCGTCCTGTAAACTATCTCTAAGGCTACTGTTATCATCGTCCTGTAAACTATCTCTAAGGCTACTGTTATCATCGTCCTGTAAACTATCTCTAAGGCTACTGTTATCATCGTCCTGTAAACTATCTCTAAGGCTACTGTTATCATCGTCCTGTAAACTATCTCTAAGGCTACTGTTATCATCGTCCTGTAAACTATCTCTAAGGCTACTGTTATCATCGTCCTGTAAACTATCTCTAAGGCTACTGTTATCATCGTCCTGTAAACTAAGGCTACTGTTATAATACCCTAAAACGGCTCACAACGGCGGTACAGTCATGGAAATTTTTCATATATCATACAGCGATTAATTATGTATCGCTAAAGACTCGTAAAATAGTCGTATATAAAATAAATATATAATTTACTATATATTACTAAACGAATATATATTAATTCTCATCGATACCAGAACTTAAGATGTTGAAGAAGAGTTAATTGATATTGATATTTAATTAATTTATGGTAACCAGCTCTTAATTAGCGTGTATCTGAATGCCTTTCTTAGACAACCCTTGAAAGACCTGTTCATTATAGCAAGAAAATATACTATTATTATTTCTTTTAAGTCATCAAAGGTTAGTGTAATTAATAGAAGGAATTTGTTTGGACTGTCTTTAATCCACTTATAATACTTGAGTAAAATATTTTATGGGTATTTATAATTAGACCAGTTTATTTTTATTATTATTGTACAGTTAAATTACATAGTTCAGTTAAGAATATTTGGAATTAATTAGGAAATCCACTTAATACAGTTATGTTTTAAGTGGTACAATTCATTATTCAAGTGAGATTCTTAATTTACCACTTACGGGACAAAAAAATTTAAGTGGTTCAAACAGAAATGGTGAAAAAGTTAGTTTTATTTATATTACCACCTGTAAATTATATTAATCATTAACACCATCAAAAAAAAAAACCTAAATGCTAAACATAACTCTGTATTTTTACTACTGAAATGTATCACTTTACATTACAAGATACTGTAACTAATATTTACTTGTCTTATAAAGGTATTCAACTCACGGCCGAGAGATCACTGTACCTGTATACTAGACCTGATTTTGTACCTGTATTTACTAGTTAAGTTTATTTTTTCTAATTTACGATAAATGTAAGTAATTTTCTAGTCTTGTGTCGTGTAAGTTTACTAGTTATTACACCACAGAAATAACGTATAAATTACACCGTATATTAGTGTATGTGTATATAGAAATACATAATATACAACACCTATTATAACAGCTGGATGGTGTATTATTATGTATGAGTGTTATTAAATGTATACTTAAGCCGTTCAGTAGGATTAGACACTCCAGATAATACACACATACATACATACATACATACATACATACATACAAAGGAACATTACGTTATTATTAGCAATGCATTTCCTCTTTGTAAAATATCAAAATCTATGAAACCGTAAAATTCTCAGTGATTTACAAAGGCCTATTTTGGACGAAGGTACGCGGACTTACGACTAATTGTGTCTGGAATAATTACCCACTTAACGAGGTACTTGGAGAACTAGTGAGAGACATATTTAATACGTTCTGGATATCTTCGCGTTATATTAGATTGAAGAAGAAATTGTCTTATTGTTAAGTAACGTGAAATAGCAAAGAGGATATCTAACAGTGAATATATTAAAGATTGATATCTCGATACTGCAATAGGTCTTCAGCACTAGATAGCAAGGATAGCAGGATAGCCGTGCCATTGTAAGATTTGGATTTGAATTTGATATCTCGACCTAGGCGGAAAATACACGGTTCTAGATGACACAGTAATACTAAACACGTTAATTTTCCCCATATTTTACTTTACTATCAATCACAAAATTAAAATACTTTACTACAAAAATAAAAATTAACTATTTTTTTATTTTATTTTTTTTAGATTCTATTAATTATTATAATGAGACTAACACGAACATTCTATCATAAATATACATTATTCTTATTATTATTAACGGGAGTATTAAATTATTCTACATTCTTCAGTATTAAAATATTTCTGCCTCACTAACCTAACCTAAGAAGACGTAATATTTAGTGACGTAAGTGACGGGCTTTAAATATCCTGAAACACGCTTTAAAAATAAGTTCATTTAAATGCCATAAACAAAGGCGAGTTCAAACTTACCCAACAGTTATTCTGGTCTCGATTAAGTCTATCTTCAACCTATTCCATAATGATCGTAAGCAAATTGATTCATATATTACCACATGTCTCCCTATCTGACCAAAACATTGAAAGTTGTTCTATCCCTCTTCTCTTGTCTTTACCTAATAAAAGCATCTCTCTCTCTCTTAGTACTTCTACCTCTCTCCTCCCATGTACTGTACACTACACTATCTTTCATCCTCTTATTCCGTCTAGCAAATTCGTCTCACTCACTGCCACCGTCCTGTATTGTAATGGTCGCCGTAAATCATTGTAACCGATGTTGCAGGAGCGTCTCTAATATTAGTCCCGAATTGCTTCTACATAGTCGATAACCTAATTTATCTAAATATAAAACATTGACAATGAAGTTATATATTTTTTTTCTTTTATTATTTATTGGGCACCCCCCTACATCCTTGTGTAAGGTGAAGCGCAGAAGCGTTTACAGCGCCCAACAGGGAAGCATGCTAAGTTCATGCTTACCTTTATGTCTCACGAGTTAAGGGCGTAGAAGCCTGAAGAGTCAGTGGTTTTTTTATGTCATGAAGTTATTGGAAGCTCCAACAACTTTCCCTGAATACGAATTCGCAATTTTCGATTTACACCAGGTACCTACTTTACTGCTAGGTGAACAGGGACTAATGGGGGCTAGGAAGTAAGTCCAAACAACTTCCACCGGCCCGGGAATCGAACCCGTGACATCTCGCTTGCGAGGCAAGAACGGTACCGCATCTACCACCGATCCCCCCAAGAGTTATATTATAAGGAAAATAAACTCATATCTTCATGAGTAACATTCCCAATAAAAACACATCGGTAAACTTGCACCCAAACGAGGTACTAAATCAGTGAGTGGTCATCTTCACTTTTGATCTTTTGACCAAGAAATATAATTTTGGCAATGATAAATAACAATAATACATACATACATACATACATACATACATACATACATACATGCATACATACATACATACATACATACATACATACATACATACATACATACATACATATATATATATATATATATATATATATATATATATATTATATATATATATATATATATATATATATATATATATATATATATATATATATATATATATATATATATATATATATATACACGTGGCGGCGAGTGTGTCCTCACTAGATGTGGTGTTGAGAATATCAACCTGGGATGAGAAAGATTTGTTGGTATTTGAATTTACAGAAAACGAAAGAAAAGATTGATAATATATGTATATTCAGGAAAAATAATAATAAGTGAAACGACTATATATTGATCAAATAAATGATGACGTGCTCTAAATTCTATTATCAGTTGATAGCAACACGATAGCCAACTCACAAATAAAATGTAAATTACATACGACATAAAATTTTGGATAATCATAAAACAATTTACATGACGTCAAAAGAGTTCTTTAAATTTTTTGTTGGACTGTAAAATGTATTTTGTAATTTGGCTTAAATTTCATAGTGGATATATTGTTGTCTCTTCTGCTTAACAATATTTCCTTGTTGCTTTCCATTTCAACTTATAATTTAATTATCCAGACGATTCTTTAGACACTTTCAGAGCTGACTCACACAAGCAGTAAGATGAAAAAGTCTGAAAAAGTTTATTACAGTTTAATTTTGTTCCTAATAGTTCTCTCAGAAAGATTTTGCCTCTTTGTTGTGTTATATGTCGCCTCTTCTTACTCTCTCAAGTATTAACTGATCCATCATGTGTGTAGCATCTTGATGGGTCTTAGACACATGGCGATTTACACGAGTAATATTTGCCTACACATTAAATTCTGTTCCTAGAGCAAAAAAAAAAAGAAAATTTGTCGTATTAGTATCATTTTGTATGTTATTAAAATATAAATCTATTTATACAAAAGATATGTAAATTAATTGAAAAATTATATCACTAATACTGAAGCAGTAGATGATTCGACTAAAAACTCGCCAAGTGATATTCAGCTGTTGTAATAATTATGTTAAGCTGATAGAGAAGAGCTGAGTCTAAAATATACTCCCACAACACCTTGCTCCAGAGTCTAGTTTTACCTAACAGCCTCGATAACATAATCCAGAGACGTCCTCCCCCTTAGCACAAGTTGACGACCCCTTTGTTAACAACATTATCTGGTCTTTTATTTATGACATTCATTACTAAGATATTATACACAACATTACATAGAAAATACATCCACTTCCTGTAATACCTCATTGAGCTGATTAATATGAGGTGAATTACTACTTGTTATTCTCAAATATCAAAACTCAGAGCTGCATTAATAAAGTAAATAACACATACCATTATACGAGTTAAGGAACATCACCCAAGGGTAAAGATTGTAAAAAGCAACAACACATTAGACCAGCAGTTGTGTGTATCATCAATTACCAGGCGGTGGTGGGGTAAACATCTGCGGTTACCACACGCCAAGTTTCACTACCTTTCCCCCCCCCCTTTTTAAAAAAAAATATATTTTTTTTTACCTGTTACAACACTTTCCCGAATACACACGCCGTTGGTCTTTATATAACAACAAGAAAAATCTGAAATGTCGAGTATAAAAGCTCCTAGGATCAGTACAGTATCTCAGTAGGCAGGTATGTGTATGATTACCTTTACATGCATGTTATTATTCACGTATCCGTACCGTATGTATAAAGGTCTCTATGTATTAATAAATTTCATCAAAGTATCTCTAAAACCAACGAGTGTTTCAATAAATCTATGTATATTCGTGATGTAGGAGTTTCATGGGTGATCGAGATGTCACTCTCTAAGAATTGTAATATTTATTTTTTGGTACTTGAGGGATGTCCACCGTTATCTAGGCAAATATTTTCATCACAGTTTCTTATACATGTAAATAGGAATGTATAATATTTGACCTTATCTGCCAGCCTTACAATAGCCTCGTTATGTCACCCCTTTCAGGTGCACCAGAGCTCCTTATACCACTCCATGGTGACCAATTAGTGTGCGTGTGTACTTGATCTTTATCTTTAATTTCACGACTTTTACATTTTTACCGAACCGAACCTAACCTAACCTAACCTAACCATTGGGTACTTTTCATATGGCTTAACTATTACCAAAGAAAATTATTGATGGTGATCTCGGCCAATATTATGATGGGACGAAATCACTAAAATGGGCTGAGGTCACCACTGAATGTGGGCCGAGGTTACCACTGGATGTGGACCGAGGTTACCACTGGATGCGGGCCGAGGTTATTTGGCCGAATTTACGATAGGCCGACGTCACTGGCACCCGAGATTGTGCTGCTGTCATCAACACAAGAAAACGCCTCAACTCTTGTGTATATGTAAACACTGATATTATGATCTGATTTATAATTAAACCTGAAATGTTGGATTCTTTAAGTTAAAAGAGATTTGTTAAACTATTATTTTTGGGGGGAGATTTAACTTAAACAAAGAGACATCGGAAAATTTGTTCAGACCTGTACCCAGAACCAGCAGAACCTGATGGTCAGTCCCCGTGTAAGGTCACGGTGTCTCTGTTATATAAAGTTTGTAAGGTGCTTATATATTACAGCTTCACTTCTCTTAATATACAGTATTGGTTAATGTGTAAAAGCTATTTTATAATGAATAATTCACTCCTCTTGTATATCTTTGTCCCTTATTTATTCTTATACTAATACAATAAGCAGAGCAATGAAGAATATATTTACTTTATCAATAAAATGATTCCATTATAACCATACAGTAATTTAGTAAGTCGGTAAATGATGAAGTGAAATACTCTCTCAGAATTGTATCAACGTTATAAAGAAGAAGTATTTAGTAATTGTTTTATAACGCGTGGCATCTCCAAGACCATCTATGTTTTCAATCCGTCGACCCTCTAGAAAATACTTTATGGTTCCCCAGTTGAGAAGCTCTGGTAGAGGAAGTAGAGTGATAGTGTAGACACCGACACAGGCTATAAACCAGTTTAAAATAATACAGATGGGAAGTATACATGATGAGACTAACTTCGCGATTACTAACACATACTTAAAAAAATCATTATGGAGAGGAACTATCCGGTACACGCAGTGAGTTTCATTTTGACTGATGTGTATATGGGCGAACCTCCCATCACCTATAAGGCCATCAGTGACGGACACACCTGGTCTGGACTACTCATCAAAACAGCTTCTAATTTCCATGGTTAAGGATGCCTGTATATTATTTCCCATTTGAAATACACTTAAATTTGGATTAATTCAGGTCATCGGCCTTAAGTGACTTTATCTTGTTAAATTATTACCATTAGCTACAACAACACGGAATGTACTGAGCATCAGGCGAGCTTCTATAGGTTTTTAACCTTAGTATGCCCTCGTTAACTAGTGGGTGGAGTAACCCGTACCCATAATAAAACACCAGTTTGATAAGGGAATAATGACCGTGTAGAGATAAATCTGTATTGTGGAGTAATCGCTTAATAGATGCTGTTTCACGTGATATTTTACTTAGACTAAAATTATCACTACCATGAAACATCTGTACGTGTTACGAAGATTAATATACAAAGATAAAGTTCTATTAAAATATATCAAATATAATCCGTAAATTGTTTTAATGTAACCTAAAACTAAAGGGCTCATCAGGAAATACTAAATAACGTATAAGTATTTTTTCTTTACAAAACAAAAATTGAATCCCTATTTGAAAACAGATATCTTAGACTGACAAGATGACAGTTGGTTGCCTCGATTCCGGGCTTTGAATGTTTACATATATTTGATCCTAAAGGAGTAGAAAAAGTAAATTTACTTAAAATATGAGAGTAACATTTTTTTTACCTTAACGTTATCGTTAGTGTGTTTACTTATGTGTTACCAGAGAATTAGGCTAAGGTCTTGGGTGACTCCTCATACTTTACTTGAGCAAGAAATCTATTTTTTCCCCGAGATCGAGATTTCGCAATTTTAACATTTATTAATCATCTAAGGACTTACCCGCCCAGGTAACACTTGAGTGGCTAAACTTGAAATAGGATATTCTTTTGGTCGTGTTTATACAACTATAACTATTTTAAAGTTAATGGATGGCTGGAGGTTTAGTGTTATTAAAAAAAAAATAGCGGAAATATTTACCAACTAGTATGGGTAATACCCATACTAGTTGGTAAATATGTCATAATAATTTTCAATGGGATTAAAATAAGGTTTCACAAATATTTTAATATTCAGGCGGTAGATATCTTTTAAGAGGGGTATCACAAGCTGTACGTCTGTTTGGTCCGGAATTTTAATTTATAATCATGGTAATGTAAATCCGTTGGTAGTTCGAACGTACAGTATATACCCAATACCCATACTAGTTGGTAAATATTTCCGCTATTTTTTTTTAATAACACTAAACCTCCAGCCATCCATTAACTTTAAAATAGTCATAGTTGTATAAACACGACCAAAAGAATATCCTATTTCAAGTTTAGCCACTCAAGTGTTACCTGGGCGGGCAAGTCCTGTACGTTCTTACTACCAACGGATTTACATTACCATGATTATAAATTAAAATTCCGGACCAAACAGACGTACAGCTTGTGATACCCAGACCCACTGAGACCACCACCATGCACTCCTCTCAAACCCAGACCTCTTAAAAGATATCTACCGCCTGAATATTAAAATTTTTGTGAAACCTTATTTTAATCCCATTGAAAATTATTATGACATATACTCATAAGTTCCTAAGAATTACCAAATACCAATAATTAACTGTGCGACCATTACGACATGTCTATTTCAGTCAACCAATCAAACATGTCGGTACAGTGATTTAATATTTTTCGAGGGGAATTTTAAAAATTATATGTACAGGTTTCAATGGCAACTATCAATTTACTAATCATTGTACTGAATTACGTAAGATTAGTAAGAATTTTTTTTTTTTTTAATTTTTGTCCTAAGGCTCAACAAATGGTAACGTCAATATAGCACCATCATTAAAATACAATATAGTTCTTTATTCTAACTCTCACTCACTGTCCTACACAGAATGTTTCTCTAAAGCATACATGTTAATTGTAATTACTGTTATTACACTCTAAACTAATTGATAATAACAATAACTCCAGGTGTTACACATTACTGCTGTCTAACTAAATCTGATTCGTGGAGAAACGTAAGCTGTTCTGGGTGAGGGTTAAAACTCTGCCTCTCTCCCCGGGGTGTTGTACAGTCCTGAGAGTGAGTTTCACTGCCTCCCTCCCTTATAGCTCTCCCTGCAGGTGCTGGGCGGCCGGCGGCATGTGTGTGGTCTGGTCGCCCGAATAACCGCACTGAGACTAACTGCTAGAGTTTGGGCAAGTTGTGAGGTTAACGGAGAATAACATGGGCTTCCTATTCTGGTGCCAGCGAGGATACATTGCATACCTGGGTTATGAAGTTATGGTTTAGTAGGGGGAGGAGGACTCCTGCCTGGTGAGGCTATAAGCTAGGGAGAAGAGGTAGGTAGCCCGGGAAAAGGTATCGGTGTGGATGCTATAAGTTGTGGGCGCCAGGGTTGTGCGCCAGTGTTCGTTTGGAAACTTTTGCGATATTTTTAATTTAATTATACTCCTTGGCAGAAAGGGTTTAATTATAATTTATCATTGAAACTAATTGAATTGAAAACTATGAGGTTTGAAGTGATGAAGAATATAGATGGTTAGATTTTGATGATGTCTGTAACTGCGGAAACCGACGTGCTTTAGTTTGAACACGTCAGCTGACACAGTGGAGGGTCGGACAGGGTGGAAAATCACAACGGACAGGAGAGTTAGAGCCACAGTATGTGTAAGGCAGCAGGGAAGGAGGTCTTTTTTTTTTAATTTCTGAAAGCTTAAGTTTTATGATGCGCTGTACCTACTTCATGGTGTAAAGCACTAATGCCTCAAACATAGTTAACTACATAATACACAAAGTTACAAATATGTGCCTTACCCTTGCCATAAGAAATTAATAAATGCACCAGCGGATTTTTTATATTAAAAGTGTACTGATCTACACAAATTAATAATAACTTGGCGCTAATACTATCCCAGGCAAATATATACAAAAATAACGTGTTTACAGAAGCTTTCACAATTTTTGTAGATGACGCAATGTACTTATTTGGCAAAAGGAATTATCAAGAATAAGGAAATAAAATATCTGATAGTATGGAAACAAACTTCAGCCTTACAGTAAAAACAAAATACAGTCCAGGAACAGTGATCCATTAAACTCAACACTGGTACATGGGGTTAAACACATATAACACACACACTCCATCTAGAAGGTTGTGTCTTAGAGAGCCTATTAAGTTATCTTATAGAGACATGCAAGTGCACTGATCTACTCAATGGGCTTCAAACGAATGATTACGGTAAACTTGGTGTCCATTCAATAAAGTTTACTAGACTGTTTACTGTGTACAAATTACACTTTTAATGGCCATATGATTTAGGGTCGCTGATGGCTCGTAGCCGTCCAGGATCAACATATAAATACATTTGCTGATACAGTATGTGGATCAAAGTCTATCACACAGTGAGTCTTAGTGAAGGCTCTTACTGGATGATGTTATTGCCCGAGTGTATAGAGTAACACTACATAATCTCATGTGTTCAAATATACATGAGTGCACATGCGTAAATACATACAGGAAAATTACACAGTCACACCCACACACACATACCTCCCTCTCTTGCGTCCTGACAAGTTCAAAAGTTCTTCAGTACATAAACTTTTACTTCGCTAAGCCTGAGAAATTTTATAATAACTTCCCTGATCAGAAGTATTTATACGCCTCTCGTAGAAAAAAAGTGCCCGATTATTGTTACACCGGTACCCCCACAAGTGATATATTCTGAAACTTATTCCTCGTCGCTAGAAACTTTCACAGGGACAAACTTAAAGGAGTTTGGCGATACATTTCAGGTCAGAAACTTTTATACGTTACTGTTAGACGAAGTTAGGAGACGAAAATGAGTGTAGGAGGGTGTACAAATAAATGAATATCTTCATACAAAATGTAACCTGACCTGACCAAACCTAACCTAACCTATTTAAAGTATAAATGAAACATCATATGGCAGTAGGCAAGGGCTGAAAAGAAATATACAAAATCTTAAAATATACGAATTAATATTAAGTTGTAATAATAAAACCAAAAAGTTATCTCTATTTGACAAAAACGATTAATGATTTGTAAAAGCTTAAACTAAACAGGGATAATTGCCTAATATCGATAACTTCTATGTATTATTTTAAGCTTCTAACTGGCCATCGGTGATCATGTACTTCATCATATTAGGTATTAATGAATTGTGAAATAGAAAACTTAAACCAACTTAACCTAATATTAACAAATATTAACTACGTGTTATTAGTTTTTTTCGTTTTACATACAGGATAATCATCATGGGTGATATGATATTATGATATATTCTGAAAAAAATGTAAAAGACGTAAGTTTCGGAGAAAAAGAATTAAATCTAAAGTTACTCAAAAAAAACAGTAAAGATTTAAACTATACAGATGAGAGGAAAACAAATACCAGTAATAAGTGCAAGTAATAAATAACTAAATAAACCCTGGAACTAAATATATATATTATGATGTTCTTCGTCTTTTATACTATAGACTAACTGCAGTATATACTTATAACATTTAATCAAGTAATAATAATGGTTGCCCCTCGTGTACGAGGATGGGCCGGCCCAAGGCGTGAATTTGTTTAAGGTGTAGAAGCTATAGTCAACACAACTACCACACCCTAAGTTAACGAGTTGCATGACCTAGTGTCAAGGAATAATCCGAGAAGACCGACCAACTCGCCAACTGCACTGGCTAACCATTACCCCGGAACACAATCCACGAATCGATTAACATCCAGGTCGCTAATTACTGCTGGGTCGACAGAGACAAATGACGTTAAAAAAAAAAAAAAAAAAATCAGTCCTACCCTGCTCGGGAAGACTCGCTCAGAAGGCGAGCATGCTGACCATTACACCACAGGTCACCAAAGTATAAAATAAAAGAGTTTATTTGTATTTATTATTTTTTTGTGCTGGTCAAGCCCCGACCAGAGGTTAGCTAGACCCCCGGACAACTCTTTCGGAGCTTCACCAGCACGTGGTATTGGTATTATCATCTTGACCAAATTATATGTTACAAAGTCACTTGTGAGTTTTCAGTGTTGTTTTTAATAATATTTACTTATTGAAGGCTAAATGTCAAAAAATAATTGACTAAAATAATATGAAAACAAGCAAATATAAACGGAACTCCACGAAATATATACGATGTTACACTAAATATGGATAATTGACGATTAGTGATAAATTCTAGGCATTTCTCTTTTTGAGAAACTTTTCACCGGCCATAAACGATCCTGTAGATCATAAATGTACAAATAAATGAATACCTTCATACAAAATGTAACCTGACCTGACCAAACCTAACCTAACCTATTTAAAGTATAAATTAAGCATCATATGGCAGTAAGCAAGGGCTGAAAAGAAATATACAAAATCTTACAATATACCAATTAATATTAAGTTGTAATAATAAAACCAAAAAGTTATCTCTATTTGACAAAAATGATTGATGATTTGTAAAAGCTTAAACTAAACAGGGATAATTGACTAATATCGATAACTTCTATGTATTATTTTAAGCTTCTGACTGGCCATCGGTGATCATGTACTTCATCATATTAGGTATTAATGAATTGTGAAATAGAAAACTTAAACTAACTTAACCTAACATTAACAAATATTAACTAAGTGTTATTATTTTTTTTTACCTGCCAGAGGGTTGTGGGACCAGAGTGTGTTACCTGCCAGAGGGTTGTGGGACCAGAGTGTGTTACCTGCCAGAGGGGTGCGGGCCCAGAGTGTGTTACCTGCCAGAGCGTTGTGGGACCAGAGTGTGTTACCTGCCAGAGGGTTGTGGGACCAGAGTGTGTTACCTGCCAGAGGGTTGTGGAACCAGATTGTGTTACCTACCAGAGG
>NW_024713456.1:0-9580 GCF_018991925.1 Homarus americanus | reverse complement strand
GTCTACCGTTTGGAACAGGTAACACCACCACAATTGTTTTAACCAAGACGAAAACGGACGAAAAAAAAAAGCTTCTACAAATATCAAGTATTAATTTTCTCTCTTTACAGGATCTAATACTCTTGGAAATGTGTTTAAATTAATCTGATTTGTTTTCATTTATTGTCGATCCTTCATAAGAGGAGTCGTGGATCCCCCGAGCCTAGCCGGCCATTTTGTTTACATTTTTCGGTCGCTCAAAAATACCATTAAAACAATATTGAGTATAAACGTTTGGCTCAACTGATGATCTCAAACATGTCCCAACATTTTTTTGCCTCAACTCCACATTCTGTAACTCATTTAGGTAGATGTCCCTCACTACACATACACTGGACTATGTGTAATGTTGCAGCTAATGTGTTATCAAGATATTGCACATTATAAGTTCATGTGTGGTCATTATTTTATCAAACGGAGGAATTTTAAAGAGCTATTACACCACCTGTATCATTAGTTGTCGCCAGGTGAAGGAATGTTTAGGTATATTATATTTTATTTACTGTAATTAAAGTTTCAATACCTAAGACGTTCCACTATAAGAGTCTTTCAACCTCAGGTAAGGTCTTAAGACTTTCTACTCTAGGTCTTACACCCTGGAGTAGCTGTATCGTCCACTTAGGTAATTTACTCCACAAGGAACTACAAGTTACACCTTGATGTAATACTTCATTTACTGCCAAACTTTATAGGGAAATATTTTTTCACAAAGAATTTCAAGCTACAATTTCACATAATAAGTCACATTACAAACGTTCCTTCGGCTTACAGTTAAACTTTGCAATGTCAAGATATTTTTTTCACTGCAGAGGAAAGTATCCGTCATCATCATCATCACCACACACACACACACACACACACACACACACACACAGACACACGCGCGCAAAGACAAAACTCCTGTATCCAGATTCTCAAAAAGTTTATAAATTAAATTCTTCCCTAAAATTAAACAGACAATACATCTATTAATCATAGAGTATGTGAACAATATCGACGCCATATTGGTTACCATCTTTGAGTCATATAATTAGTTAGCTACATAGTGTTAATTATTTAGTTAAATAGGAAAAAATAATCTACTAGCGTGTGTTGTGACCAAAATAAATCAACATTGTATTTACTTTCTCCTCCAGGGGGCACTAAGTCTAGAAAAATGACACAATTGACATCTACATAAAGTGACTGACCAAGGGTAGATATTGGCTACCTTGTGTGTTACTTTGAGGTCGTAAGAACACACAGAGCTGCTCTTAAGGATGTTTACCACAATACACCTCAACCAGTTTCTCATTCACAAAAGTCAAACAATAAATCTGGTTCAAAAGATACACCGTAAATTTTATTAGAATACAATAATCAATTACTGTATTATTGCATTGAGGCGAATAGTCTTATGGTGTTAAGATGTGTTCTTAAGCCACGAAGGTAAACAAAAGGTATTCAATATCTGCCTTGGTTGACGATGATCTGTAGACGTTAGAAAGTCCTCCTCCTCCTGCTCTCGAGTAAGGTAAAGAAGGCCTCACCTGACCAAAATTGTTAATTAAGATAGATTACATGAAGATTAACCCTCCCAGCTTCTTTCAACTAATGATTAACCTAACGCTACATGGGAAGTTAAGTTAGGTTAGATTAAGTTAGGTTAGGTTAGGGTAGGGTAGGGTAGGGTAGGGTAGGGTAGGGTAGGGTAGGGTAGGGTAGGTCAGGTCAGCTCAGGTCAGGTCAGGTCAGGTCAGGTCAGGCAGTGCCAGTGTAGTTAATCTTGAGGTTAAATAAACCAGAGGCTAATCTTCACATGAGCCAATTAAGACACTTGATCTAGGAGGCATTGACAAGACATGTTATGGAAAGCTCTGATAACATATAATGTACAGTATATACCGTTTAAGTTGCGTCAGCAGCTCTATACACCACTTATTGACCTACTCATTCACTGCCGTAGAAATATTTACTTCTAACAGGTTTCTATATGGTTCCCAGTCATTATAATACGACCTTGTAAAATCAAATGATCTAAATTAAACTAAACTTATCCAAATTAAACTTATTAGCTAACAAATCCTTCTAAAACACGATATATATAAATCAAAAGTTCTAAATTCAACTTAACTTATCGTAATATAACTATTATAACTAAACCATTTTAATTAAACCTAACCTAAACACCTCAAGTGCCACAAACAGAAGGAAAAAACACCTTTAATATTATCGTGTAAGAAGCCCCTGTAACCCACTAACTCAAGGTAATGCATCTATATCAATCTACCTGCGTCGGAAGCTCTATACGTGACTATGATCGTTACCCACTGCTGGAGAACATTGGTCCATACTGTAAACACCGCCCGCTTGTGAGTCCCGTCAGCCATTTTGTTCTAACTTTCGGGGATTCTAAAATAAACTATAAATAAATAAATAAATAAATAAATAAATAAAACAAGCATCTTTTGTTTTTCTAACCCATGAGCTGTGAGGAACTTACAAGTGGAGAGTCTTACAAGTGGAGGGTCTTACAGGTGGAGGGTCTTACAAGTGGATGGTCTTACAGGTGGAGGGTCTTACAAGTGGATGGTCTTACAGGTGGAGGATTTTAATAAGGATAAATACAGCAAGTCTTACAGTTGAATCAGCCAAGTCGAGGAAAACTCTTAAGAGTCATGAAACTTCTACCTGATGTTACCTGTAATCAAGCTAAGGTATATGTAAGAAGAATATTATCTCGTTACTGTCCATTCCTCTTCCACTATCCTGCGAGGTGGTGTATTAATAGGCACAGATACTCATGATAAAGAAGGAATAAAGAGAAAGACGCAAGATACCTATAAAATGCGACAGAATATACCTACACATGCGTAATCCTAACCCATCCCAACCCAACCTAACCCTATCCTACCCTCAGCTTCACCACAGTACACAAAGTCATTCTTGGTATCAGAGTGACGCATAAACACCCTGTATCGCCTAAGACACATTTGAATCGGATGGTTCGTTGGCGGTTTTATTTCTTCGGTATAAACCAGTGAAGCAATTAGTTCGTGGGAACAGCGAGTCAAAATACTTCACATCAGCTTCGTTTACGACCTCCAGCTGATATTTACTTCTGTTGTCTATATCAATCACATCTTATAATGAAAACAAAAATATGGTTAGTTACTTATAAATGAAAATAAATCATACTTAGATACTTAGGAGTGGGGAAAAAGATACTTAAGATACTTAAAAATGAAAACACTCTTTGATACTTAAATTAGGACAAAATAAACGGACATAAAGATTTAACTATGAGCGATGGATATTACGACATGTACCGGCTATCAATACAGAGGCGCTATTTAGCCGTGAAGTTCTCTCAGAAACCCAACAAGACAATATGTGGTCACGTAAAAATTTCAGGTTAATTTTTAACACCATCCGTCATTTTAAACCTTGGCACCTGTAGATTAAGAAAATATATGGTGATATGTTTTCTGGTGGGATAAAGGTCGTATTTGTCCAGAGAAGTAAGAGAGGAAAAAAATCACTTGAGAGGCATGACGCACAGAGTGTCTAAGGTGATAAAAGATCATATACTACCATTTGGGTTTTCAAATTAAGTTCATTACATAAAATATCAAACTCATAAAGATTACAAAAGAACAGAATACCATGAGCTCTCTACAGCTATTGTCAGCTGTCAATATGCTGATGTACAGAAGCTACACAATGTTATTGGTGACTGTAATCCCAGGAAAATGATGCTCTTATAAACTTGGTAACTGGAGCTGTAATGCCAGAAAATGCCAAATATGACAATCTATGTGCATATGAAGTTGGAAGACAAAATTATGAAAATTTTGTCAAGGAACGTATTGTTGGTCCATTGAGCATCTGGGAAAAGCTGTCCAAGGTTAATCTACTGTCGTGGAAAGCAGCAAATAAGACTTCAACCATCAAATTGCTATCACAAGTTATAGAACTTAAGCAGGACATACAGTATATGCATCACAGAAGGGCAGCACTGTACATATCAAGTCACCAGACACTGATGTGTTTGGCATATTAAAGCAGCCTCAACTTGGAGAAAATACAAGTATGATAACAGGAACTGGTGAGCGACGACACATTGGGCAGAGAGCCTTACAGGTTTCCATGCCTTCACAGGATCTGACTGCATTGGAAAATTTGTTGGCAAAGGAAAGAAAGCATGTTGGAGCACTTTGATGAAATCTAACACAAAAGTCCTAGATGCATTCAAGATGCTGAGTAGACCAAATGCCCTCCAGCAGACATGTACAGTATATTGGTCTAGAGGAATTTGTATTTAAGCTCTACTGTCCACGAATGACTTTCACTAAACTGTCAAAACTTAGATGGCATCTCTTCAAGATAACGCAGGCAGAAGCTGGAGAACTACCAGCGACTGCAGCAACTCTAAAGTATCATATATTGAGAGGAAGGTATCAAGCTCTTCTGTGGTCTTGTGATGCAGACAGTGAAATGCTTTCACAATTAGAGCATGGCTGGAAGATTGACAATGACTGTTTCATACTAGTAATATCAGACCAACCACCAGCTCCAGAAGCAATCACAGAACTTGTTAAATGTGGATGTGGCGTCAGGAAATGTGGATCATTGTCATGTTCATACAGAAAGAATCAGAAAGAATAGCATGACATGCACCGAGATGTGTAACTGTCAAGCAGTTGATGAGAAATGCCTAAACAAGGTGAAGGAATCTGTTGTACACAGAAGACTCTGATGACGAGGACTGAAGCAATGTCGTTAATAATAACTTGTGACTTGTATACACATGATGTATAACACTACAAACTTTTAATAAATATAAAACGGTGGTTCTAAGCTTTTCAGATAATGGTAATAAGTATATGTTTAATTTCCAGTATTTGTCTTTAGCAATTAATTTTACTTACTGCAATCTCTTCTTTGCCAGAGACAGGATGGCATATATGAGCAGCCATGTTTGTAACACACTTAAGATATTATAACAGCATTCATAATATATTACGTTAAACTGTAATGATATAATACTACATGTTCATAGGTTATTAGTCATGTTTTAAGTTACTTAGGAGTTAATGGTAATACGTCTGTGGTTCATTACGCCACTCTTTGATAAAACTTCTTTAATGGCATAAAACTTATAATAAACTGTTCAGAAAAAATTACACCACAGTTCCTTAACATAGTTTATAAGGATTATTACGATGTATGGTGTCAAAAATTAACATGAAATTTTTACGGGATTACTTAAGCTCCTACACAAAACCTGCCGACCTAACCTAACCTTTTTTACCCACCTCCACCTACTTACCTAACCTGACATAATCTAACCAAACCTGACATAATCTAACCTAACCTGACATTATCTAACCTAACCTGATATAATCTAACCTAACCTGACATAATCTAACCTAACCTGACGTAATCTAACCTAACCTGACTTAATCTAACCTAACCTGACATAATCTAACCTAACCTGACATAATCTAACCTAACCTGACATAATCTAACCTAACCTGACATAATCTAACCTAGCCTGACATAATCTAATCTAACCTGACATAATCTAACCTAACCTGACGTAATCTAACCTAACCTGACATAATCGAACCTAACCTGACATAATCGAACCTAACCTCCCCGTCTGACATAAGCTAACCTAATCAAACCTAACTTTCCCACCTACCGACCGTAACCTATCTACTTATTACCTACCTAACCTAACTTAACTTAAATCCAAACTTAATCCAGCATAACCAAATTAACAAACTATTCTGAATAAATAATGAAATATGGTTGATTCATATTTCGTTTTGACAGAAATTCCCGGCAAAATAACGTATCTATATTGAGAACCATGCACGGATACACTACAGAATAACCCGCGTTCGTTTAACCTCAATTACTACAGTTTACTTTATAATCTTACTTCACAATCTTCACTACATCTCACTTCACAATCTTCACTACATCTCACACCACAATCTTCACTACATCTCACTTCACAATCTTCACTACATCTCACTTCACAATCTTCACTACATCTCACTTCACAATCTTCACTACATCTCACTTCACAATCTTCACTACATTTCACTTCACAATCTTTACCACATCTTACTTCACAATCTTTACCACTTCTTACTTCACAATCTTCACTACATCTCACTTCACAATCTTCACTACATCTCACTTCACAATCTTCACTACATCTCACACTCACACCTCTCACCATCCTCACTCAGCACCTCACTACATCCTCACTCACACCTTCTTCACCTCACATCCCACTCCACAATCTTCACCACATCCTCACCTCTCACAATCTTCACTCACATCTCACTCTCACAATCTCAATTAAGATCCTCACCTCTCACACCCACCACATCCCACTCACACCTCACTACATCTCACTTCACAAACTTCACTACATCTCACTTCACAATCTTCACTTCATCTCACTTCACAATCTTCACTACATCTCACTTCACAATCTTCACTACATCTCACTCTACAATCTTCACTACATCTCACTTCACAATCTTTACCACATCTCACTTCACAATCTTCACTACATCTCACTCTACAATCTTCACTACATCTCACTTCACAATCTTTACCACATCTCACTTCACAATCTTCACTTCATCTCACTTCACAATCTTCACTACATCCCACTTCACAATCTTCACTACATCTCAATTCACAATCTTCACTACATCTCACTTCACAATCTTCACTACATCTCACTTCACAATCTTCACTACATCTCACTTCACAATCTTAACTACATCTCACTTCACAATCTTCACTACATCCCACTTCACAATCTTCACTACTTCTCAATTCACAATCTTCACTACATCTCACTTCACAATCTTCACTACATCTCACTTCACAATCTTCACTACATCTCACCTCACAATCTTCACTACATTTCACTTCACAATCTTCACTACATCTCACTTCACAATCTTCACTACATCTCACTTCACAATCTTCACTACATCTCACTTCACAATCTTCACTATATCTCACTTCACAATCTTCACTACATGTCACTTCACAATCTTCACTACATGTCACTTCACAATCTTCACTACATCTCACTTCACAATCTTCACTACATATCACTTAACAATCTTCACCACATCTCACTTCACAATCTTCACTACATCTCACCTCACAATCTTCACTACACCTCACTTCACAATCTTCACTACATCTCACTTCACAATCTTCACTAACACCATCCTTCATCACTACATATAACAACATCCATCATCACTACTTATAACTCCATCCATCATCATCACTACATATAACACTATCCATCATCACCACATATAACACGATCCATCATCACTACATATAACACCATCCACCATCACTACATATAGAACCATCCATCACGACATATAACACCATTCAACATCACTACATATAACACCAACCATCATCACTACATATAATATCATCCATCATCACTACATATAACTCCATCCATCATCACTACATATGACACCATCCAGCATCACTACATATAACACCACCCATCATCACTACATATAACATCATGCATCATCAGTACATATAACACCATCCATCAACACTACATATAAACCAACCTATCATCACTACATATAATATCATCCATCATCACTACATATAACACCATCCAACATCACTACATATAACACCACCCATCATCACTATATATTACATCATCCATCACTACATATAACTCTATCCATCATCACTACATATAACACCATCCAGCATCACTACATATAACACCAACCATCATCACTACATATAACATCATGCATCATCACTACATGAAACACCATCCATCATCACTACATATAAAACCATCCTATCATCACTACATATAACATCATGCATCATCACTACATATAACACCATCCATCACTACATATAGAACCATCCTATCATCACTACATATAATATCATCCATCATCACTACATATAACACCATCCAACATCACTACATATAACACCACCCATCATCACTACATATAACATCATCCATCATCACTACATATAACTCTATCCATCATCACTACATATAACACCATCCAGCATCACTACATATAACACCAACCATCATCACTACATATATCAACATGCATCATCACTATATATCACACCATCCATCATCACTACATATATTACCCTCCTATCATCACTACATATAATACCATCCATCATTACTACATATAACGCCATCCTTCATCACTACATATAACACCATCCATCATCACTACATATTATAACACCATCCATCATCTCTACAAACACCAGTCCTCAATACTATAGTGATAAACAGAGCTTCATTTTGTTGTCAATTTCTTTAAATTCCAACCTTATTAAACCGTAATTCTTTCTGTATGGTCAAATTTTGATTTGACCTCAGTGAGAGAGCTGTTAGTGTCAGTACATCACAATGGTGTTCCGACGCACTGTATCGAAGGTGCCTGAGGTGGAGGTGAAGGCTTGCAAGGATTTCGTTGTAGACTTCGACACCAGCTTTGTGGTGGTTGCAACAAACATCTACCCTGGTGTGGCCCCTAAGCAGATTCGACCATTGTTTGAGGAATGTGGACAGATCGACCTATTTGTGATGCCCGCAAAAGACAACAAAAATGAACACTATGGCTTCGCATACATCCGATACTTTGACGAAGCCTCCTGTGATAAGGCTGTTGGACGATTGGATGGTGACAGCATTGGCCGCAGCCGAAAATCAACTAACAAGCTGGAAGTTAACTACTACAGTGCCCATGGTACTTTGAACAACCTTGACCGCCAAGCTGCTGAGTTCATTGTTCTATCCAATGTTGCCGACCAACAACCCGCCTCTATCCTTAAGAAGACCAACGTACGCTCTACCGTTGCCAAGTCAGTTACCTTCAATTATGACAATTTGGGCGACATCAGGGAGCGCGAAACTTCCACAGCTACTTACACTCTGTCTGTACCTCCCAACCAATGAATCTAACTCAACTGCTGCCATCGAATAAGAAAATGTCACCAATAGTTGTACCTCTGGGAACCTGGAGGGAGGCACCAACCCTGATGAAGGCTCAGTAATATCTACCATGTTATTTAAAAACTTATAACACATATAACATCATCCATCATCACTACATATAACACCATCCATCATCACTACATATAACACCATCTATCATCACTACATATAACATCAACCATCATCACTACAGATCGGTAGAGTAGTTTTCGAGAATCTCGTGCGGACACACAAGCAAACACACACACACACACACAAACAGACATACTTCTTTGTTTTATATCGATAGAAGATAGATCATCACTACATATAACACCGCCCATCATCACTACATATAACACCATCCATCATCACTACATATAACACTATCCATCATCACTACATATAACATCATCCATCATCACTACATATAACACCATCCATCATCACTACATATAACACCATCCATCATCACTACATATAACACCATCCATCATCACTACATAA
>NW_024713455.1:0-14906 GCF_018991925.1 Homarus americanus | reverse complement strand
CGTCTCTTGTCACTGTGCTATTTACTACCGAGGATGAGTTCTGAGACATGAAATTGTACATTAATTTTTATCGTATTCCCATGTCTATTACAAACGTGTATACTTAACTAAGACACTTTTTTTCCTGAGAAAAATCTGGCAGAAGCGACAAGAGTAACGGAAGAATGACTGGTTAACTGAAGCCTGACATACACCTTGTCGGAGAGAAGAATATTAACTTAGAGATATATAGCTTTACCTGGAACCAATTAAATTAAGTTCAAGATTTATGTCATAAGTGGACAAGGGAGGAAGATGTTTACTATATCTATAAAGGTGAGGCGGAGGGGTAGAAGATGAGATGAAGAAATATGTGTGCTCAGCCAAGTGTGGGATGACATCTGGTTTGTTTTCCTTGTGGTGAAAAGAAAAAAATATATAATGCAAGTGTTAACAAGGAAGACGAACATTTATCTCAGGCTAATAGCGGTGTAAAGGAGGAACAGGTGGAGATGTGGATAACAAGGGAAGTGAGGTAGTAAAGGGGGGACAGGTGGAGATGTGGATAACAAGGGAAATTAGTTAGTAAAGGAGGAACAGGTGGAGATGTGGATAACAAGGGAAGTGAGGTAGTAAAGGGGGGACAGGTGGAGATATGGATAACAAGGGAAATTAGTTAGTAAAGGAGGAACAGGAGATGTGGATAACAAGGGAAGTGAGGTAGTAAAGGGGGGACAGGTGGAGATATGGATAACAAGGGAAATTAGTTAGTAAAGGAGGAACAGGAGATGTGGATAACAAGGGAAGTGAGGCAGTGAAGAAAATTGCATCTTGTAAAGCTATGGCAATAGAGGAAGAAACGAAGGACAAAAGTAAGAACAAAAGCTAAAAATATGAACAGATGATAAAGGAAGGAACACAGTCTAAAGGAAGGAACTCAAGATAAAGGAAGGAACAAAGGATAAAGGGAGGAATAAAGGTAAATGAAAGAATAAATAATAAAAGGAGGAACAAAGAATAAGGAAAAAACAAAACAAATTAACAAAAGAAGGAACAAAAACTATCCTCACAGATGGAGACGATAAACAGAATTATGGGGAAACAAAAATGCAATATGAAATAACAAATAAGAGGAAGAAAATAATCAGAAACCAAAATTATTAAGGTAATATAGTGGTATTGGAAGCGATGGATCACCAGTATAAACACGAGAAAATAGTCTAAATAGGAAAACATAAGAGAAACAAAATGAATAGAAGTAAAGTATAGATTAATATAATAGATGAGATAAGAGTTAGTCGTGGTTAGGTTAGGTTAGGTTAGGTTAGGTTAGGTCAGGTTAGACCAGGTTAGATTAAATTTGGTTAGGTTAGGTTAGGTTAGACCAGGTTAGATTAAATTTGGTTCAGCGTGAAGTTTAATAAATTGTCTGCAGTTCTCTGGTGAATAACATAACGTAATGTATCCTAACCTACACACAACAACATGAAAAGGAAAAATTTTCACTAATAATTTAGACATTGACTGATTTAACACATTGACTGTAACATATAACATTATGGAGTTGAGGTAGCTAGGAAATAATACTCATGATCTTAGTCTTTGTAATCATAAAGGTTAATGCTATAGAATGTTTGGTGCATATTATCAGTCTTAGGCACACACACTATTGAAAACACTAAAGTTATACAGATGATTATTGTGTATATTAATATATTATCAAGTAGAAAAAAAAATATCCGTGAATCAGACAAAAATAATAATAATCTCAGAGGTTTTGTACACGATGTGGCATTTAGTACACACTTCTCCATTAACCAACAGTAATTTCGAGAGAACTGAACGATCCGTCTTTCTGGCTCTAAAAAGTATCTTCCTGTTGCCTCGGTAAGGTTGTCAAAATCCTTCGTCTGTTGTGTCATATTGTCTCGCACAAGATCTTAAAGATACTTGTGAGAAGGAATAGCTTATACGTAAAGAAAAAGGAAAGTGTGATAGAAGTTATAAAAGTAGTATACAAATCATATTATTTTGTGTGTAATTACTGTAATTATTGAGGAATAAAATTTTACATTGGCTAAAATCTTATAAGTGTACAATTAGGCCGAAAGTTTTACTATCTGTCAAGAAACATCAAAAGTGTGTCTTTTTTATTTCACTACAATTTCACTCTTAAACAATAAACACCAATAAACAAATTGCAGAAACTTGAAAGATTTCCAGAAACAAACAGCAATGAGGAATATATTTATACATAGACTACTGTAGGTGAAGACATTAACCCTTTATGTATCTGATCTAATAATCTGGATAAATATTATTTTTAAATACATCTACCCACCACAAGGAACTCACTGCACATGTTCACTGCGAGACTCTAGCCACAAGCACTAGACCTTACATATTAAATCTGAAAACATCTGATTGTTGTGATAAATGTGGCGTACGTGAGACTAGCAAGCACGTGTTCTGCTTTCGTTAGTGTAGATATGATAACATGAACTGGGTGAAAGGTGTAGTAGATATACTGATTTAAGAGTGTAATAATTGTTGGTATTTGACATTATTACAGGATAAGTCACAAAGAGAAACATACATCTGTTAAGCAAATATGATAGGTCATCATCATCATCATCACCATCATCATTATCATAGTCATTATCATCAACACCACCATGTTTAAGACTACTGTTATCACCGTCACCATCTTATTATTGTTCCGTGCATTTTCGTCTCACACACACACACACACACACACGCACAAACAAAACACCACCACCACCCACCACAACCCCCTAACACCACAACCACCCACCACCACCACAACCACCACCAACCACCACAACCACTTCCACCAACCACCACCACCCCTATCACCTCCACCACCACCCACCACCACTACTACTACTCCTACTACTACTACTACTACTACTACTACTACCTACTATTATTTTTTTTTTTTAAGTGGCCTCCAGCCTCCCCCAATAGCCACACCTTCGCCACCATTTATTTACCTTAATATTAAATATCCTAATACATAAGAAGCTATCCTATCTGTGTTAAATTAGTTGAGCCGCAGATCTATGCGGCATTCAGTGACTGTAGCCTCATAGTCAATATCTGCAGCAGTTGTCGGAGTAGGGGCAGAAGCTCTCGTTCCCCTGAGGCAGAGCAAAGCCGACCGAAGGAGAGAGAAGGACAGTCGACATCTCATCCAGGCTGTAACATAACTTCTGGGCTGCTGCTTCTGTTCGGAGATCAACTCCGCGAGTCTGGCGTAGAAACATCTTGCACTTGGGCCCATCCCACCAGAGGTTGTGAACACTAGAGGAGTGAAGCTGCCTTGATCAACATTTTGAATTCTCTCCCCATATGCCCTTCTCTTGTCGTTCTCGTTCCTCCTATGTGCAGCATCGAGAGCTAGGTTACGGTGACAAACGGCCATGGGATCAAAAATCCTGATGTCGAAGAAAGCTCGCTGTCCCCGCGTCCAGAATCCTCGAGCACTGACGTCCACACGGGCTTCGTTAGATGTGTTTGAAGTCCTGTGTTGGAAGATCTCGCCATCCAGTGGAAGGAGGGTCGGTTCTACCATGACGTCCCGGCAGATTTCCTTCAACATATTTGCTGTGAGATCCCTTACCTCGTCATGCCTCATGTATATGAAGCCCCCCTTCTTGCAGACCATGGCGTGATCGCCATCATAGGAAGAGCCACACACGCATTGGGAGGGCAAACCATCTACTGGCCAACCGTACCTTAGAGCAATGGCATCTGTAAATTCTTGTTTGTTAAGGCTGAAACCATTTGCCCTTATCGGTAACGTAGTTAACCAGTTTGAGGCGCCCACCTCCTGCGCTATAGCTACTTTTTTTATCAAATTTTCTGGAACCTGCAGCAATAGTTGCTGCAACATGTCATTTTGGCAGTGCTGCCGATCTGTTGTAATGGACCTACGGATCTTATTTACTTCGCTGGTGTCCACTTCCCCTGTTGCATTCTGGGCTATTATGTGGTCAGTGAGGGCTGCCGTGAGCTTAAGTGAATTTTGATGTTCAGAGTCAGCAATCTCCTCTGGATTAGTTAGTCCCATCCCTCCCAGTCTTGGTGGAAGTGCAAGAAGTGTTCTTTCTGCTAGGGTTAAGTCAGGGTGTTTCACTAGTTTGGGAATGAACTTGACACTGATTGCTTCTTCCAAAGGGTGGAGGAGGGGTCCGATCTCAGGGATGGTACGCATCAGGTAGTTCCAACGATGCTTGACTCCATGGGTGAATGCTGCAAAGGCCGCATGTGGCTCTGTGTTAGCAATCTCCGATAGAGCTTGGATTTCGCTAAGCCACTCATTCACCTTTCCCGCTACGTAATCGGTCTTGAAGTCTGTAGTGCCAATTACTGCGCCTAGATGTCTTTGGCCGTCCTTAGTTATTTTGACCTCACTTCCGCCGAAAACCTCCAATGCCCGATCATAACGATCTGGCTTCACGATGAGGAAGGATTTGCTGGCGTTTGGGTGGTACCCTATTTGTGGACCTCGCGATGTTACCAGGTCCCACCACTTTTTGATGTCCTCCACTTTTCCTGCACCTGTGAGGTCATCAGCATATGCCACTTGTTTGACCCCAGTTGTTTCAAATTTTATTTCTTGTTGGAGCACTGATAGGCCTATTGCATACATTGCCATTGCAACGGGGTCCCTCTGTGTTGTTCCCTCGGTCGACTGTAGAATGGTATCACCTCGTAGAGCCTTGTTGTTTACTATGTAGAGGTCTGATGGATTCCTATACGAATTTTCAACATACATCGCAAAGCTAGGACACTTGATCTTGATGTTGTGCAGTGCAGCCTTGCGGTTAAGTATGTTGAATGCGTTTGAAGCATCCACCAGGAGAACGGCCTCACAATCATGCTGCTCAAATATCAATCTCATGGCGTGGATGGCCGCCTCCCCACCAGCCTGATGGCCAGCACAGACTTGTAGGTTCCCTGCTGCTGCCCTGACATCGTCCTTTACCACCTCCATTATGCACTTTCCGATGATCCGCCTCAGCACTTCCCCCACCCCTATAGGTCTACATCCTGGTTTCTTTTCCAGAGGAATAAGGCGGCAGGCCGTCAGGGCCTGGAGGTGATGGCAGCAAGAGGATGCAAGCTTTCTTGCAAGGGCGGCAATGGCAGTGCAGAGATCGCTTGCTACAGGGCCAAACTTGTTTGTGCTCAGGATGACCCTCCAACCGTTTGCATCCAGACCTGAAGGGCCGGCTCCTCCTCGAGTCTTCAGTGCCTTTTTCCACACCATCTCTCCTGTTATTTTCTCGAACAGGACAGCATTTGGTGGGATATAGGCACCCTGGAACCTGATGCCTTCATCTTCACTTGCAGGGGGATGTTTCTCTTTCAATAGTTTTAATGTCTCTCTGTTTATTGGCATCACCCCACCGGAAGATTCCTGAGTGAGAGATCTTACCGCGAGAGACACTTTTCCCACACGCATTTTGTTTCCAAATTTTCTTGCCACGTCATCGGTGTTTTGCTTTCCGTCACCCGTAGATTTTATTCTCTCCTATTACTTTGCTGTCAATCGGAATCGAGTATGCCTATCATCCAGCTATGATACAATGATGTTATTAGGGATGTCACCTTCATTGGTAAGTTCTGAGGTAACTAAAGAGGCCGATACGGGAACGGCAGGGTCGATCACAGATGTAGCACATGTTGGGGGCTACATCTACTGCGGGAGGGGCGGCGGCAGCGTCTTTCTGGCGTTGGCGCTTGTCTGCCACGTTATGCAGTCCGGCTAAATCGAAAGTATTGGCACCTTCTTGTGTGGTGATCCTCCAAGCGTTACGGTGTGGATTAATCGTCTTCCAGGTGAAGGGATTCGATTTATTCCTTTTTCTCAGAATTGTCTTAAGACTATCCTTATACCTTTTCAGTTGCCCTCTGGCGTTACTTTAACTATTCGTTAGGTGACTGTTAAGTAGCTGCTTTGGCAGTCTACTGTTGTCCAAGCGGGTAAAATGGCCAGTCCAGCTTAGTTGTTCATGGATAATGGTAGCCTCGATGCTTCTACAGTTGGGGTTAGCAAGAAACTAGAATTTTTTCTCTTGTCTTAGCAGCGAGCTCGGAGGATGGAACGTTGACGACGTTGGTGAAAATTTTCAAGTTCCTTGAGGTGCTTCCTGTATGTGACTCATGTCTCGTTGCCATATAGCAGGGTGGGGAGGACCACTGTTTGATATACCGAAAGTGAGTAACATTAAAGAGGGTAGTACTGTGGTTGAACCAGGGGCAGGCGGAAAGAGAATCTGAGTCTTAGGTACATTCACCTCATGGCCGAAGTGTGCATACGCATCTGCGTAAGTATTCAGGGTCTCCTGTATATCGCGTTCAGTGTGAGCGACAAGGGTGAGGTGGTCTGCATACTGAAGTTCAGTAATGGAAGCTGCCGACACCTTTGTTCCTGTCTGGAGACGTCTAATGTTGAAAAGACCCTTCATCCGGTACTCGATGTCCACCCCGCCGGCTAATTTGGCGCTGGCACGAGTGAGGAAGGCAGCCAAGAAAATGGAAAATAGAGTTGGTGCCAGTACGCACCCTCGTTTAACTTCCGTTTGGATGGGAAAGAACTCAGACTGGGTGCCATTGTGCAGGACACTGCTGTTCATGCCATCGTGGAGTTGCCTCACAATGGCGATGGATTTTCGTGGGCAACCAAAATGGCTGAGGGTCCACCAGAGGGCTTCCCTGTTGACCGATTCGAAGGCCTTGGTAAGGTCGATGAAAGCCGTGTATATGTCACAACGCTGTTCTCTTTACTTTTCCTGTATCTCATGGGCAGCAAAGGTCATGTCAGTGGTGCCACGTGATGGTTTAAAGCCACAATGAGATTTTGGGAGGAAGTTTTCCGCCTCAGAAAGAAGTCTGTTTAGGAGGACTCGGGAGAATAATCTTGCCAGCTACGGACATCGGCGAAATCTCGTGGTAGTTGCCACAGTCTGACCGATCTTCCTTGTTCTTATAAATATTGACAATGAAGGCGTCTTTAAGAAATTGGGGGATTTCCTTCTTTTCCATTGTATTCTCCAAGAGAGAGTGGAGACGGCTGGTATGCAGAGGTCTTTCTGCTTTATACACCTCGGCTGGGATTCCATCAGGCCCTGAGGCTTTGTTATTTTTCATCGGTTTGATGGCAGTAGCTACCTCATCTAGGGATGGAGGATAGCTGAGGTGGGTCAGCTCTGGATGCTGAGGGACCTGCTGGGTAGTCAGGACATCCACATCGATGTTTCGGTCGAGTAGTGAATGGGAGTGCTCTCTTCAGCACTGACAGAGACCTTCGTCATTTTTAATTATGGAGTTACCGTCGGATGAGCGGAGTGGGGCTGTGCCACAAGTGATTGGCCCGTAAAATGTTTTAGTGTAATTGAAAAATTTGCACATCTTTGCTCATCTGCAATTTTTTCGTGTTTCACATGCTTTATTTTTAAACTATTCGATTTTTAGTTTGAAAGTTCCCTCTGGGCAGCTGCTTTATTCTTGCGGAAGATATCAGCTTTCGTCCGAGACTGAGGGTTGTTCTGCCAGTCAGTTAAAGCAACACGTTATCATCGATGAGTACATTGATTGTCGGGTCATTTTTCATCAAACCAGTCCTGGTGCATTCCTTCGATCTGGCCGAGGGTCTCTCCCCATTCGGCACTAGGATTTGGGTTTTTTGTTGTCGGGTTGTTTATCAGCCCAAGTTCGAGCTGCTCTCTGAAAGCATGTGCTACCGCTGAATCCTCCAGACGTTTAATGTTAAAACCTCTTCTGGAGGCTTGCTGCCTTCGCCATTTTGGGGTGACTTGAAGTGAGAGCTTGGCTCTGACGAGCCGATAATCAGTGTCACAATGGTCTGAGCGATGCATGGCACGGGTGATGAGGACATCTCGGCGATCTTTTTCTCTCACAATGATGTAGTCAATGAGATGCCAGTGTTTGGATCGTGGATGTTGCCATGAACCCTTGAACTTTTCGGTCTGCCTAAACAAGGTATTGCTGATGGTGAGGCTGTGTGCAGCACACTTGCTGACGAGGAGTAGGCCGTTGGGACTACACTCGTCTAGTCCATTTCTCCTTGTGGTTCTCTGCCAAATGTCAGCATGTCTGGCATTGAAGTCGCCAAGGAGCACAACCTTGTCTTCTCTGAGGATAGAGATTAGCACTCTGTCGAGGTCGGTGTAAAATGCCTTTTTGATGACATCCTCCTCATCCAGTGATGAAAAAGACATGACGAGAGTGATTCAGTCATGAGGCGCTCGTTGATCCCAATAGGCATTTCAGTTAGCCTGTGTAGGATGTATTGGCGAATGGCAAAGCCAACTCCATAAATGCCGTTTCTCTTCACAGTAGGCTTACCCTTCCAGAAGAAGGTATAGCCAGACCCCCGTTCTGTGAGTTGACCCTCGTCAGGGAGCCGTGACTCACTAATGGCTGCTATGTAGATGTTATACCTAGCCAGCTCTTTTGCCACAGGAGCGGTTCATCTTTCAGGATGCTCATTTGTGCCAGTATCCACAAGGGTCCTGACATTCCATGCAGCGACCATAAGAGGTTGTATAGTTTGTCTTTGCTTGGATCTGTGATTTTGATTGTGTTTTCGAGCGCATAGGAAGACCTTACTTGGTGCGGTTGCTCAGGGAGATTGTTTTTTTAGGCAGGCTATGTTTGGGGCACCTTTTCTAGCCCCCTCCCCATGTGGGGTGAGTAGAATGTCACCTCGAAAGGGCTGCTCAGTCGCACAGATAGGACCGGATTGCACTGCTTCCTACATCTCGGTGCATAAACGACCATTTTATCTCTGCCGCCCATGTGCAGAGTTGTGACTAGAGATTCCTGACAGTCATCTCTGCCTGTACCCGTCGCCACTCGTCCGACGCCAGAGGAATTTTTGGGGTATAGGGATTTTGATGATGATGAGAAGTATGATGGGCTGGTTGGGATCTTGATGGAGCTCTGTAAGTATGTCTGCGTCTTGCGGGGTTCCACCGCAGATTTTTCGTTCCGGATTAACTCTCGTAGCTTTATACCTACCAAGGTTAATCCGCAAGGCAGCGGGGAGGTGGTCGGTAGGCGCCTGGACGTATCCATATGCTGGTCTAGCCTGGGCCCACGAGGCACCCAGTTACCGTGTGTTACCACGTGGAGAGACAACAGGAGTTTTGATGGTGAAGAGGCTGTTTTCTGGCAGGGGAAGACTTTTGCAAGTTGCTTCCCTGTTCGCCACGAGGGCTCGCCAGCGGCGGTAGCTGAAAGCGAGAGGGAGCAAGCAGTACTTGCACCTTAACACTAACATAATGCTGCTACACTAGACGCATTTCACCTCCCTGTGTGCGAACACACATCATACGCACACACGAATACACGCGCACACACGCGCACACACACAATATATGAAATGCATAAGGCGTAAAACTAACCTAAAGAATTTATGCAGAATAGCATAACATTTTAATGATATCATGTTGACAACTAGTGCGTTGGTCAGTGCAGGACCTGGAAAGCAACAAATTATTTTGCCAGTACACTCTTTACTCCTCAGTACACTCACAATGTTGTAAAGGCCAAAATTGCTATGTAATTCTAGACTGATGACGATTTCAGTGACGATATGACAGGTGTGACGAGAGGAATGGCGTAGTGGTGTCATGTCATGTTACGTGTGTCAACCACATTGTTCTGACTGAGCCTGGGACACCCCCCACACCACCACACCTGTACACGTGTCTAGTACATCTGAACGTGTCAATCCAACTCACACATGTTTCTACTACACCTGCACACGTACTAGTTGACCTACAGAATTTCATATTACATCTGCACACGTGTCTATGTACACAGGTTTTTTCAGACTTACTGAGACTCACACAGGCTGCGGATGTGTCTTGTGAGTAAGAAGGAGTTGAGTATCATATATATTAATTTTAACCCTTTTATATGACCCAAGTGGTTCCTCTCGTGTCTTTTCTTTCCTCCTCCCCCCCCCCTTTTTTTCTTTAATCATTATCCTCCTTCCCTTCTTCCATGTTCCTCGTCTTTTCCTCCTCCTGTCTCGTCTGTCCTGTTCACCCGTTCTTACCTCTACTCCTTCTCCCCCTTTACCCCTTCCCTCTCCCTTCTTACCCTATACCTCTCTCCCCCTTTTTCTCCTCTAATTTCTCCTCTCTTCTCTCCCACCACTCTAAACTTTTCATCTTCTCCCCTCTCCAATCACTCCTTGTTCTCCATCTCACCAGCTCTTAATTCCCATTAGTCCCCTTCTTATTCTCCCTCACACTTGTTCCCTCTTACCTTTCCCAACCCACCTTTTCCTCCCATCTTCCCCATTCCATGACCTTTTTTTCCTCCCCCGTCCTACTTTTCCTCTCCAAGTCCTACTTTCTTCTCTTTCTCACCCATTGCCTTCCTCCTTGACTTAGGTTCGGTTACTGCCATCTTCGCCACAGTAAACCACACGTGACGCCAACATTATTTGTATCAACATCACCATTACTTAGTGGGTGCCGTCAGCTGTGTCTCTTGACATTCCTCTTTGTAGCTACTGTAAAAATCTCTCTCCTCCTCCTCCTCCTCCTCCTCCTTCTTGCCTTTCACGCTGCTCTTTCCTTATAATGAATATTAATAACTCTCTTCTTGGCCAATATTTTCTCACTGGCGTGTGTGTGTGTGTGTGTGTGTGTGTGTGTGTGCGTGCGTGTGTGTGCGCGCGCGCGCGCGTCTATGCGAACCTGCGTGTGTGCGTGCGTGCATGTATTAGTTTTAAGGTGACTGAAGGGGCCGATACGGGACCGGCACGGTCGTTCACAGAAGTTACACATGTGGAGGGCTACATCTAGTAAGGGAGGGGCGGCGACAGTGTCTTGCTGGCGCTTGTCTGACTCGGTTTGCAGTCGGGTTAATTCGAAGGGATTGATACCTCGTGTGGTGCTCTTCCAAGCGTTACAGTGTGGAGTGATCGTCTCCCAGGTGAGGGGGTCGATTTGGCACTTTTTCAAATTTGTCTTAAGAATATCCTTATACCTTTTCAGTTGACCGCCAGCGTTAAGTTTACTATTCGTTAGAAGGCTGTAAAGTAGCTAATTTGGCAGTCTACTATCGTCCATGCGGGTAACATGGTCAGTCCAGCATAGTTGTTCATGGATAATGGTAGCCTCGATGCTCCTACAGGTGATGTCATCGAGAATACTGTTCTCTTGTCTTCCCAGCGAACTCGGAGGATGGAACGTAGACTACGTTGGTGAAAGTTTGCAAGTGTCTTGTAGTGTCTCCTATATGTAACCCATATCTCACTGCCATATAGCAGGGTGGGGAGGACCACTGCTCGATATACATGCAACTTTGTAGATAATTTCAGCTACCTACAGCTGAAGACACGGGGTACATTAGAGAGGGTAGTACCATTCTGCTGGATGGATGGCTGACCCAGGGGCGGACTGAAAGAGATTCTGAATCTTAGGCACATTCATCTCGAGGCCGAAGTGTGCATACCCATCTGCATAGGTGTTCAGGATTTCCTGTAGGTCGCATTCAGTGTGAGCGACAAGGGTGAGGTCGTCTGCATACTGAAGTTCAGTAATTGAAGCTGCCGACAACTTTCTTCCTGCCTGGAGTCGTCTTATTTTGAAAATATCCTTCATCCGGTACTCTATGTCCACCCCGCCGGCTAAATTGACACTAACACGAATAAGGAAAGCAGCCAAGGAAATGAAAAAGAGAGTTGGCGCCAGTACACATCCTTGTTTTAACCTCGTTTGGATGGGGAAGAACTCAGACTCAGACATCGGGGCCTGGGGGCGAAAAGGTAATAATAATAATAATAATAATAATAATAATAATAATAATAATAATAATAATGATAATAATAATAATGATGATGATGATGATGATGATGATGATGATGATAATAATAATTCAGATTATGATAATAATAATAATAATAATTATTCAGATGATGATAATAATAATTCAGATGATGATAATAATAATAATAATAATTATTCAGATGATGATAATAATAATAATAATTATTCAGATGATGATGATAATAATAATAATAATAATAATAATAATAATAATAATAATTCAGATGATGATATTAATAATTCAGATGATGATAATAATAATTCAGATGATGATAATAATAATAATAATAATTATTCAGATGATGATGATAATAATAATAATAATTATTCAGATGATGATGATAATAATAATAATTATTATTCAGATGATGATGATAATAATAATAATTATTATTCAGATGATGATGATAATAATAATTATTCAGATGATAATAATAATAATAATAATAATAATTCAGATTAGCAAAATTTATAAAAAAAATACAAAAATATAAATAATAATATAACAATGATATTAATAATAATAACACTGTAATAATAATAATAATAATAATAATAATAATAATAATAATAATAATAATAAAGAAATACAAAAAACATCAAGAATGAGAAACAATATATGTATGTTGTGTTGTCAAAGTAAGAGAAACAATTTAGACCCTGCAATTGTGTGTAAATGAGGCAGAAAGTCAGATCAGCAACCTGGGACTTGGTAACAATTTTTCGTGATGTCATATGGCAGCAGGGTCTACCATTAGACAATACATTATGCTTCCAATATCTTCCCAGGCGGTAGTACCTCCCTGTTTGGTAGCTGCCTACTACCTACTGGGTGCGGTTGCCCAGTCAGGTTGTTATTTAGGCAGGCTCTGTTTAGGACATCTTTTCTAGTCCCCTCCCCACGTGGGGTGAGCAGAATGGCTCCTAGAAAGGGCTGCTCAGTCGCAAAAGAAGTACCAGATTGCACTACTGCCTAGATCCCAGTGCATAAACGACCATCTTATATCTGCCGCCCATGTGTGGAGTTGTGACTAGAGACTCCCGGTAGTCATCTCTGCTTGTCCCTGTCGCCACTCGTCCGTCGCCACTCGTCCGTCGCCATAGGGCTGTTGGGGTATAAGGGTTTGATGGTGATGATGATGATAAGTATGATGAGCTGGATGGTGGCTGTGCGTGAGTTTATTTATGTGGTGAGGCAGGAGTGCATACTACAACCACACATCTTGGCTCTCCCTTTTCCTGATCCAGTGGTGCAAGTGCAGCAACGACTGGGGAGAGGGAGAGTTGCAATGGACTGCCGATAGCCCAGTTTGTCGGGTTTCGCCTTAGTAGCCTGTCCATCAGGCATTGCCTTCGTCCGCCGGTGTAGTCGTTGGGTTTCCATGGTGGTCACCTCTCCTGCCTATACCGCCGTTGGGGGTCTTGTTGAAGCTCTGTAAGCATGTCTGACTGATGTGGGGCTCCACAACTGATTTTTCGTTCGGGGTTTACTCTCGTAGCCTTATACCTACCAAGGTTAATCTGCAAGGCAGCGGGGCATTGGTTGGTAGGCGCCAGGATGTATCCACATGCCAGTGGGCCTATGTGCTGCCCCTTTGGGGCTCACTGCTACTCCGAGATCCCCTGCTGGTCTAGCCTGTGCCCATGTGGCACCCAGTTATCGTGTGTTGCCACTAGGAGGCACAACAGGAGTCTTGGTGGTGAAGAGGCTTTATACTGGCAGGGGAAGACTTACAGGCATGCACGTTGCCTCCCTGTTTGCCACGAGGACTAGCCAGCGGCGGTATCTGAAAGCGAGAGGGAGCAAGCAGTGCTTGCATCTTAACACTAGCATAATGCTGCCACACTAGACGCATTACACCCACCCTGTGTAAAAACACACACTAGGTGGCATACTTAATAACTCGTATCATTGCATCATGGCTGGATGATCGTCATACTCGACTCCGAGTGACAGCAAAGTGGTAGTAGTAGCATGCATAGTAGAGTAACTTTGATTAAACATGATCATTAAGATTGGATGTTACATATAAGTTATTTAAATTACTGTTATATTTCCCCTCTCCTCTTCGAAACACATCGTCGTGATTATATTCTGCTAAGATGACCCAAGTACTACATGTAATTAATCAAAAATAATTTTGAAACCAAAATAACTCTTGGTGGGATGGAAGTGTTATCTGGCAACTTTAATGAGCGGTTGTGTTATGCCATTTGTCACAATAAAACTATTTCTATTCTGATGAAATACTGTTTATGAATTTAGGCCATTTCAAGGAAAAATTATGGTAATTGATGTTTCGGTACACACTCAGTGTTATGTTATAAGAATTTCACAAGGAATGAATCAAAGATAATTAGTGACAGAAAGAAAAAATCCCAGCAGGAGATAATGTAAGAACTAATTTTAAAATAAAAGGTATTACCGTCAGCAATACACCCTAGCATGTCCGGAGAAGGGTATTTGACATATCAAGGGGTATTTTACAGTAAATATATAATTTTCGCCTAAAATATCCTTTTTACACCATACTATTTTTACAGTATAGACACTCCCCACATTCCCCAGACATACCAACATCACCCAGACACCCCCACGCAATGCCACTCATCCTTAAGACACACCCACACATCCCTTAGACACCCTCCGCACCCCCCCTCATCCCCCCCCTACACCCCCCTCACACACCCCCGCACCCCCTCACCCCCTCCTCTCACACGCACTAACCATCAACCACATCTAACACAAAAAGCAACAGGGTACTTGATACTGTTTTGGCAATGAGCCCTCACTGGCACTACTGTAGTCGTGCCTACTGTATAGTGGCTTCAGCTCCTTACAGTACCGTAGTTATAGTCGTAGGGCACCATTCACCATCACAGCAATCCCTATACCGTCACTATCAGAACTATCACCATACCAAGTCACCACTACAACAATCACCATAAAGTCATCGCCACTGCAATAATCACCATACCAAGCTACCACCACAGCTATCACTATAACGTCATTATCAGAGCTATCAC
>NW_024713454.1:0-18645 GCF_018991925.1 Homarus americanus | reverse complement strand
TTCCTTTTTGTTTCCAGTCTGCAAGAACAAGAGAGTTAAGTGGCAATTATACAAGGGGAATTTTTTTTTATTATTTCATATATTTATTAACTTGTTTTACTTACCGTCTTCTTTTTTTTACCGAATAAGCTTGTGTGTGTGTGTTTCTCGTTGAATTTCTGCAGTTGCTAAGTTTCATAAAATAAATAGAGGATATTACAGAATACAGTACAAAGATTGATTCAAAGATACAACTATAAAATATTAATACAAATGTCCATATTAAACTCAGCATTAATGGAAATGTATTTAAAAATTACTTATCATTTGTCATAATTCTCACTTTAGACTCCGACACGACAGCAACACATTACTATTCCTGTTGTGTTGATTTATTTAAGCCACGTTTCCACCCGTATTCCAACACATTCCCACGTTAATAATTTTTACTCACAGCTGGGAATAAGATATCAAAGAACAATGCAAGTTATTTAAGGTTAATTTTAAGGTTTGTTCTCATTTTCTTCGTCATATTTGTCCAGCGGCTTTGAGTAAAAGTATTATAGGGATCCTTGAACACGTCGAACAAGGGTGAGAATATTCGTGGGGGGTCGCATAAAGGCTCGGGAATGGTTACGTCCGGGATAGTGTGTCTGTGATGTACAGTATGTGACTCCGTGACGTCATGGACACTTCCGGTAGAGACAACGAGTTTTCTGACACTGTGGTAATGAGGATAATAATAACAATGACGGTAGGGAGAGTTACATTGGGACTTTTACCTCATGTTAATTAAGTGTATTCTGAACGGAGGCGTCGGAACTCCCTTGGTGGGCGTTCTCTATTTCCACATACCATCTTGATCTGCTTAGTGTTTGTTCTACGGTATACACAAGAAGTTTTGTCTCGGCTTGGTGACTGGTAGTGTGTGTGTGTGTGTGTGTGTGTGTGTGTGTAGTATGATAACATAACATTCTCTTGGACACGAAACTAGGATTTTTTTTTTCAAAGGTGAGGTAATAACAAGAATGGGATAAACACAAGGAGTACCAGGAACTTGAAACACACGTCACTTATTATATATATGTAAATAACAGCTACGCTCCCCGCCATTACCTGACAGAAAAAACAGACATGAGTGTTTGTTATCCAGTAGAGCAACGCCATAACACTACTCTATTTACATATTAGAAAGTAACATCTATTATTGCTTGGGGGGGGGAGAGGGAGAAAGAGAGGAGGGGAAGGGAAGGTAAGGAAGAAAGGAGGAGGAAGAGGGGGAAAGGAGAAGAAAAAGAAAGGGAAGGAGGGGGGGAGGAAGAAAAGAGGAGGGGAGGAGCAAGAGACAGAAAGGGGGAAGAGGAGGAGGATGAAGAGGGGAGGGAGAAACACGGGAAGGGAAGAGAAAGGAAGAAGGGGAAGAAGAGAGAGAGAGATGACCCGGTAACCGCACCCCCTCCCACCCTGTCCCCTCACACACACACACCGTTCCGTTCCCTGTGTGTGTGTACTATGACGTGTAAGTGAACGTAATAAAGGCACAGTACGCAATTACAGCATTAAGTTGATACGTTGGCTTAATCCAGGAGTAAACTTTAATGTTAAAAGCCTTTATTAGGTTAAGCGTATCAAGTGAAGATTAGCCCCCACCTCCCCTCCCCTCCCCCCGCCCTTCCTACCTTATCTCACCTGCGAATTAAATAACCTAACGCTACCTGAGAGGGGGTGGGGGGTAGGTTAGGTTAGGTTAAAGGTGTTTAATCATCAAGCGAAATAAGCTGGGAGGTTTAGTCTTCATATAATCCGGTTTAAGTTAAGTTAGGTTAGGTTAAGTCTGGTTTGGTTGGATTAAAATTGGCCAGATTTGGGTTACTATGGGTTAGGTGAAGTTTGGACAAGTTCAATAAGAATAAAGTTTAGGTTTACTTATAAATAATATTAGCCCAAGTGTACGGTAACTTAACTCAAAGGGTTAACGATCGTACTCAAGGGGTTAAATTATCGCACTCAAGGGGTTAAATCATCATACTGAAGGTGTTAAATTACTGTACTCAAGGGTTGAATTATGTCATGAGTTAAATCGTCGTACTCAAGGGATTAAGCCATCATACTCAAGGCGTTAAATCATCGTACTCAAGGGGTTAAGTCATCGTACTCAGGGGGTTAAGCCATCGTACTCAGGGGGTAAAGCCATTGTACTCAGGGGGTTAAGCCATCATACTCAAGATGTTAAGTCATCGTGCTCGAGGCGTTAAGTCATCGTGCTCACGGGGTTAAGCCATCGTACTCAAGGGGTTAAGTCATCGTAATCAAGGGGTTAAACCATCGTACTCAAGGGGTTAAACCATCGTACTCAAGGGGTTAAGCCATCGTACTCAAGCGTTAAGTCATCGTGCTCAAGGGGTTAATGCTATATACGTAAATACTGTAAAAGTTAAATAGCTTTAGTACGTAACTCGTCGACATTTTGAGTATGGTGTCATTTGGTGTGTGACATTTCCCAACATCCGGACGTCTTGAGCTCATCCGCTCTACAATATATACAAGACCAAGACCTCTCAGACAAGAAAATAAAAGACAATAAATAAAAATAAAACAATTAATTCCACACACAGTATAATCATAAATTACACAACTAAAATAAACAGATTACAAGCCTACGATTTCTTTATTTTGGTGTACGACAATTTGTCACAAGGTTCGGCAGCAACTACAAACAGATACCCGTTACCAGACGCACGATACCATCAGCTTCGGGATACAATGTAACACTGATAAGAATACAAGTGTTGGTATTTAAGTAATACTGTTATCACAAGGGTTAAAAGTATTTCATATTAATAAGTAAATACATAAATACTAAGATAATTATTCATGTACTGTATTATTATTATTATTATTATTATTTCCACTACTACTACTACTACCACTAAGAATAATAATAATACTAATAACAATATAAACATTCTGATCGCACCATAATAAGACGTTACATATAATACAACGCAGGGAATGATGTAATGCGTCGGAAATACCGTTGCCAGGACAACGAAGAGCCCCGTTGTCCTGCCCTAAAGCACCGTTGCCACATCTCACAAGAGGTCACAGAGAAGAAGACATAATGACAGGACAGGACACACTGTCGTGGCTATAAGTCATTAATGTCTTAGCTGAAGTGATTTTCGGGGAATTACAATGGAATATTATATTGTTTTAATTCAATCAGTTTCCGGTGTGTGTGTGTGTGTGTGTGTGTGTGTGTGTGTGTGTACGTATTTAAGAACATGTAGGATATTCGTGTGTGTAACAAACCAACACATGATAGACTTAATCTCCCAAATGACAACGTCGCTTCATTATTTCCCGGGCGACTAATTTCCTCATTAGCCAAAATCTATCTCTTACACACACACACACACACACACACACACACACACACACACACACACACTTTGATGCTTTTTCCGAGTGGTTTTTTTAAATGCACTTCATATGTATTTTTCTATATAAACATGAAACTTTCTTTGTACGAAGTTCTTGTGTGTGTGTGTGTGTGTGTGTGTGTGTGTGTGTGTGTGTGTGTGTGTGTGTGTGTGTGTTGTGTAAATAAGCTTTGCAAGAGTTTCTGTGTCGCAACGGCCAAAAAATCGCCATCATAATTACCACCATCATCATACTCGTCACACACCACCATCATTATCATACTCGTCACACACACCACCACCATCATCATCATACTCGTCACACACACCACCACCATCATCATCATACTTGTCACACACACCACCACATCATCACCATCACCTCGTCACACACACCATCACCATCATCACACTCGTCACACACACCACCACCATCATCATACTCGTCCACACACCACCACCATCATCATACTCGTCACACACACCATCACCATCATCATACTCGTCACACACACCATCACCATCACCACGTCACACACACCACCACCATCATCATACTCTCGTCACACACAATTCACCACCATCACCATACCTGCCGCTACCACACCACCACCATCATCATACTCGTCACACACACCATCACCATCATCATACTCGTCACACACACCATCACCGCCTATTCTACCCTATCTGATCCTAATCTACCCTAACTTAACCTAACCAAACCCTACCCAAACCTAACCTTACCTTGATCAAACTAACCCTACCCTACCCTAACCTAACCTAACCTAACCTACCCTAGCCAAACCTACCTTAACCTAGTTTACCATACACTACCCCGTTGTTCAGGTAGATGCAGCCAGTTTATGGTGAGTAAATCAATATTTATTAAAAGAATAATCTTCACACACAATTCATTACTGTTTCATCACCTAAGAGTAAGTAACTACAAAAACGTAACAGTGAAATAAGTATAAATAGTTAATGATATAAACATTTTAACTTGTGTGAGTTTACGGGCCAAGTTCGGCGCGGTCTGTGGCCTTGGGTCACTTGGGAATTAACTATGGTTGAGTAAGTCCAAGTGGGGTCACGGGCGGTGGTCACATAGGGTTCAACTAATGAAGTACTTCTAGAATAACACAAAAAACACCAAAATCGCACCTCGGAAACCATGGTTGGTGAATAATTAGCATTGAAATAATATAATTAAAATTTCCCAAGCGTCATTACGACCACTAATTACCCCGCAATCCAATCGTAGACCATAGATTCTGAATCACCATTCTCAGGAGTACCTATAATGAGATTTTAAACGAAATCTAAGTTTGGGTCGATGTGCCTATAGGCTGTTTCACTGTATAGTTCCTCAGGCGCCAAGATTAACAGTATACATTGTTCTGGTGGGTGCGTCTACAGTGTCTCGTGAGTAAGACAAATGCTGTAACTGTAGGACAAAATCAACATATTCACAGACTGCTTCACTCATCTGTTAAATCCCAAGAAACAATAATATATTACTTTAATCTGTCCGTGCTTATATAATATTACCATTGCTTTTGGGTTAATTTATCATACCATACCTTAACCTAACCAGACCTAACCTAATCTACTGTTCCTAAACCTAACCTAACCTAATCTAACCTAACCAGACCTAACCTAATCTACTGTTCCTAAACCTAACCTAACCTAACCTAACCAGACCTAACCTAATCTACTGTTCCTAAACCTATCCTAACCTAACCTAACCTAACCAGACCTAACCTAATCTACTGTTCCTAAACCTAACCTAACCTAACCTAACCAGACCTAACCTAATCTACTGTTCCTAAACCTATCCTAACCTAACCTAACCTAACCAGACCTAACCTAATCTACTGTTCCTAAACCTAACCTAACCTAACCTAACCAGACCTAACCTAATCTACTGTTCCTAAACCTAACCTAACCTAACCTAACCTAACCTAACCTAACCTAACCTAACCTAACCAAAACTATCCTATCCTCTCATAACCTAACCTACCCTATCCAAACCTAACCTATCCAAACGTACCCTAACCTAACCAAAAACTAACCAAATCTAAGAAAATTGGTTCCGGTGGAAAGTTTACCTTATAGATACGTACCAATTTTCCTTCAGTAGTTTCTAAGGCAGTATATCCCGCCACTTACCCACCACTTACCTACCACTTACCTACCACTTACCCACCATTTACCTCTGATCGATACACAAGCAGAAATGTCCCTAATGTAAGGAACTTTTACTTTGATTTCCCCGCCATTCTTCCTCAACAAACGCGGGGGTAGTCAGTAAGTTTGTGTGTGTTTGTTGTATGTGTGTTTGTTGTATGTGTGTGTGTGTGTGTAATATGATAATAATACGGGTACATGTGCACTTATATACACAATAACACACACACACACAAAAAAAAAGCACCCACATCTATGCCTCTATGTACAAACTGACACATGTACACACCCTCTCTAGTACACATACACACACCCTCTCTAGTACACATACACACACCCTCTCTAGTACACATACACACACCCTCTCTAGTACACATACACACACCCTCTCTAGTACACATACACACACCCTCTCTAGTACACATACACACACCCTCTCCAGTACACATACACACACCCTCTCTAGTACACATACACACACCCTCTCTAGTACACATACACACACCCTCTCTAGTACACATACACACACCCTCTCTAGTACACATACACACAATCTCTCTAGTACACATACACACACCTTCTCTAGTACACACATACACACACCTCCTTTCTATACACATACACACACCTTCTCTAGTACACACACACACCCTTCTAGTACACATACACACACCTCTAGTACACATACACACACCTTTCTCTAGTACACATACACACAATCTCTCTAGCACACACACACCCCTAGTACACATACACACACACCCTCTCTCTAGTACACACATACACACCCTCTCTAGTACACATACACACACCTCTCTAGAAAATACAGGACACACAATCTCTCTAGTACACATACACACACCTTCTGCACACACACACACACCCCCCAGCACACACACACACACCCCCTCTAGCACACACACACACACACCCTCTCTAGTACACACACACACACCCCTCTCAGTACACACACACACACCCCTCTCTAGCACACATACACACACCCCTCTCTAGCACACATACACACACCCCCTAGCACACATGTACACACCCTCTCTAGTACACAGACACACACCCTCTCTAGTACACATACACACACCCTCTCTAGTACACATACACACACCCTCTCTAGTACACATACACACACCTTCTCTAGTACACATACACACACCTTCTCTAGTACACATACACACACCCTCTCTAGTACACATACACACACCCTCTCTAGTACACATACACACACCTTCTCTAGTACACATACACACACCCTCTCTAGTACACATACACACACCTTCTCTAGTACACATACACACACCCTCTCTAGTAAACATACACACACCCTCTCTAGTACACATACACACACCCTCTCTAGTACACATACACACACCCTCTCTAGTACACATACACACACCCTCTCTAGTACACATACACACACCCTCTCTAGTACACATACACACACCTTCTCTAGTACACATACACACACCTTCTCTAGTACACATACACACACCTTCTCTAGTACACATACACACACCTTCTCTAGTACACATACACACACCCTCTCTAGTACACATACACACGTACATCTTGGCCTGTGTAGACCCCCCTCCCTTACTAGTAAAGGCTCAGTTTGATTCTACCGCCATTTTGAATATTACTTTTAACATTATGGAGATATTACATTCTTATATAACTTAATTTAGCTCACCCATGGGCAACCTACCCTCAACCATGGGCCGCATTACGATTTAGGTGTTTTTCTGCGGGCCAAAAGTTATTTCCTACCGAACCCAAAAGTAACGTTAGTATTGTATTAGCACGAACAGTAAAGCAGTTTATCGTCATGTCCACCTCAAGATATTTTCATTTACAATCACAGTTTTTTTCCCATATATTAAAGAAATCCATTATCATTTTTGTTTAAAGTAATGTATTAATGTTTCTTGGGATTTACCAGAAGATGAGTGAAGCAGTCTGTGAATATGTTGATTTTGTCCTACAGTTACAGCATTTTTCTTGCTCACGAGACACTGTAGACGCACCCACCAGAACAATGTACTGTTAATCTTGGCGCCTGAGGAACTATCCAGTGAAACACCCTATAGGCACATCGACCCAATATTAGATTCCGTTTAAAATCTCATTATAGGTACTCCTGAGAATGGTGATTCAGAATCTATGGTCTACGACTGGATTGCGGGGTAATTAGTGGTCGTAATGACGCTTGGGTAATTTTAATTATATTATTTCAATGCTAATTATTCACCAACCATGGTTTCCGAGGTGCGATTTTGGTGTTTTTTGTGTAATTCTGGAAGTACTTCATTAGTTAAACCCTGTGTGACCACCGCCCGTGACCCCACTTGGACTTACTCAACCATAGTTAATTCCCAAGTGACCCAAGGCCACAGACCGCGCCGAACTTGGCCCGTAAACTCACACAAGTTAAAATGTTTATATTATTGACTATTTATACTTATTTCACTGTTACATTTTTGTAGTTACTTACTCTTAGGTGATGAAACAGAAATGAATTGTGTGTGAAGATTATTCTTTTAATAAATATTGATTTACTCACCATAAACTGGCTGCATCTACCTGAACTGTGGGCCGCATTAAATATAATTTCTCAATCACTCCACAAGCTGCGGGTTGCCCATTCCTGATTTAGCTCACTTGTCTTAAAAATACTCACAAGAGACCTCACAAATACTCACAAAACTCCCTCACAATATTCACAAAACTCCCTCACTCACAAAACTCCCTCACAAATACTCACAAAACTCCCTCATAAATACTCACAAATACACACAAAACTCCATCATAAATACTCACAAATCTCCCTCACAAATACTCACAAAACTCCCTCACCAATACTCACAAAACTCCCTCACAAATACTCACAAATCTCCTCACAACACTACAACCTCTCACCAATCTCCCCACAACACTCACAAAACTCCCTCACCACACATTCACAAATCTCCCTACAACACTCACAAAACTCCTCACCATCATTTCACAAACCCCCACCACATTCACAAACTCCCTCACAAATACTCACAAAACTCCCTCACAAATACTCACAAAACTCCCTCATAAATACTCACAAATCTCCCTCACAAATACACACAAAACTCCATCATAAATACTCACAAATCTCCCTCACAAATACTCACAAAACTCCCTCACCAATACTCACAAAACTCCCTCACAAATACTCACAAAAAGACGTCACTAATACTCACATAAGCCTTGGCAAGACTGTACAGGTTGTCAAGGATGGAGGCGAGGGTGTCGTCGATAAAGTTCTTGGCGAGACTTTTGTTAGACATCTTACTCAGGAGCTTCTTCTGCGCCTTCAGGCTGATGTCGCGAGCCGGGAAAGTGTCCCCCATCCTGCCGGAGGTCCAGTGGTGGTTAAGTGAGAAGGTTTCAGGAGGGATAGGAAGGGTTAGAAGGGTTAGAAAGGCAGTAGATAGTGGGTAGGAGGGATAGGAGGGAGGGATAGAGAGGGGTAGGGGGGAAGTAAGACAGGGAGGAGGGATAAGACACACACACACACACACACACACACACACACATATCCGGCCTCAAGAATGAAAATACCCAGATACATATAAACATTTATCTCCCTGTCCTATATTAACGAGAGAGAGAGAGAGAGAGAGAGAGAGAGAGAGAGAGAGAGAGAGAGAGACTAACTGTATGTGTACGTGGTTTATTTTCATGAAGTTACATTACGTGTACACAAGGACTAGTATCTACACACACACACACACACACACACACACACTTTACTCATTACTATTGAAGCTGATTTAGAGAGAAAATCGCGCATCTAACTTTAGGTAGAGTCTCAGTGCAACATTGTCGCCATCTTGGCCATATGGTCTTTGTATGTTTCTACTTGTCGCAGTTTAAGTGAATCCGGTAGGTGGCACTGTCAGTTAGGTGGCACTGTTAGGTAAGTATCACTGTTAGTTAGGTGGCACTGTTAGGTAGGTGGCACTGTTAGGTAGGTGGCACTGTTAGGTAGGTATCACTGTTAGTTAGGTATCACTGTTAGTTAGGTATCACTGTTAGGTAGGTATCACTGTTAGTTAGGTATCACTGTTAGGTAGGTGGCACTGTTAGTTAGGTATCACTGTTAGTTAGGTATCACTGTTAGGTAGGTAGCACTGTTAGTGAAATTGGCACTGTTAAGGTAAATTAGCACTATTAGGTAGGTACTTTTCTATTAGTTAAATTAACCATTAGAGTAGGTGGCACTATTAGGTAAATGTATATTAGGTAAATTAGCACTGTTAAATCAAATTAACTTTTCTGTTAGGTAGGTGGCACTGTTAGTTAGGTATCACTGTTAGGTAGGTGGCACTGTTAGGTAGGTATCACTGTTAGGTAGGTATCACTGTTAGGTAGGTATCACTGTGAGGTAGGTATCACTGTGAGGTAGGTATCACTGTTAGGTAGGTATCACTGTTAGGTAGGTATCACTGTTAGGTAGGTATCACTGTTAGGTAGGTATCACTGTTAGTTAGGTATCACTGTTAGGTAGGTATCACTGTTGGTGGGTATCACTGTTGGGTGGGTGGCACTGTTGAGTGCAAATTATCACTGTTGAGTGAGTGGCACTGTTAGGTAGGTGTACTGTTAGGTGAGTATCACTGTTGGTAGGTGGCACTGTTAGGTAGAGTATCCTCACTGTTGGGTAGAGTGGCACTGTTGAGTGGGTGATAACCATTGGTGGTGGCACTGTTAGGTAGGTATCATTGTTAGGTAGGTATCACTGTTAGGTAGGTATCACTGTTAGGTAGGTATCACTGTTAGGTAGGTGGCACTGTTAGGTAGGTGGCACTGTTAGGTAGGTAGCACTGTTAGGTAGGTGGCACTGTTAGTTAGGTGGCACTGTTAGGTAGGTGGCACTGTTAGTTAGGTGGCACTGTTAGGTAGGTGGCACTGTTAGGTAGGTGGCACTGTTAGGTAGGTGGCACTTTTAGGTAGGTATCACTGTTAGGTAGGTATCACTGTTAGGTAGGAATCACTGTTAGGTAGGTATCACTGTTAGGTAGGTATCACTGTTAGTTAGGTGGCACTGTTAGGTAGGTGGCACTGTTAGTTAGGTGGCACTGTTAGGTAGGTGTATAGGTCAAGTGGCGCTTCTCTACAGTGTTTAGGTCAAGTGGCATCCCTCCACCCTGCCTTCAATACCAACCCCCATTGTGTTTTCACCTGCTAACCAACCCATTGAGGTAAGTGCCATAGAAAGCCATTCAGTGGAGAACAGATTGATTAGGTTAGGTTTGGTTAGGTTAGGTATACAAGCCTTAATCCTAATCCAATGTACACTTTCTAATCTTGTATATTTCCTAATCTAGTAAACAAACCCTAATCTGTCCCTCATTTCCAATCAGTTTCTTCAATCTGTATTTCATTCCTAATCTGTTACTATTCCATCGTTCAATCCACACATCATTCCTTAACCACACCTCATTCCCAATCCATTCCTAATTCAAACCCATTCCTATTATTTGGTGTTGGGGGGGGGGGGCATTAGGAACCTTAAGTACAGAGACAGGTTAAATCATCTTAATTTGCACTCCCTCAAGAGACGTAGAGCGAGGAGCGATATGATAGAGGTGTATAAATGGAAGTCAGGGCTAAACAAAGGGGACATTACAAAGGTACTCAAACTATCCAACCAGGAGCCAACTCGTAACAATGGTTTTAAATTAGACAAATTTAGATTTAGGCGCGAAATAGGTAAACAATGGTTTGGAAACAGAGTAGTGGATGAATGGAACAAGTTGCCAAATATCATCATTAACTAGAATACGCTGGATAGCTTCAAACATAGGTTGGATGCTCATATGAGCAACAGGGGTTGGGTGTAAATGAGACTGCCCAGTATGGGCCAATAGGCCCGCTGCAGTTTCCTCCATTCTTATGTTCTTATGTTTCTCAGCTCCCGGAAGTTAGCGGTCGATGGTGGTTGCTTTAAGTAGCCCATACTGCTAATGTTAGCCACTTTATGCTCGAGAGAAGTGGTGTGGTGGGGTGCTGGCTGGCATTGTGTGTGTATGTGTGTGTGTGTGTGTGTAGGTATGTGTGTGTGTGTGTATGTGTGTGTGTGTGTGTGTGTGTAGATGTGTGTGTGTGTGTGTGTGTGTGTGTGGGTGTGTGTGTGTGTGTGTGTGTGTGTGTGTGTGTGTGTGTATGTGTGTGTGTGTGTGTGTAGGTATGTGTGTGTGTGTGTATGTGTGTGTGTGTGTGTGTGTGGGCGAGGTCATCAGCTAGCTTAGGTTAAAGTCTAAAATTATATGCACGACCATGTACACTTAAAACATAGCAGAGACTCATGAAAACTCTTTAAGACACACAAACAAACAAACAAACACACACACACACACACACACTCACACACACAACAAACACACACTGACAAACTTCCTCAATTTCTAAAGTTTTGATCACAAGAGTTTAGCTGTTCACTTCCCCCTTCTCTTCTTCCCTCTCTTCTTCCCTAGCCGCCTCCTCCTCCTCCCCCTCTTCCTCCATTCCTCAACATCATCTCCTTACCTTCCTCCAACCCCCTCCCCCCTCTCTCTTTCTTCATACCTCACCAATATCTCCTCCATTTCCTCCTCTCCCCTACCTGTCCTCCCCCCTCCTACCCCCTCCCTCCACCCGAGTGTCCAGCCGTCAGCTAAACGCCCTTCAGTCATAGCAGGAATTAATATCTTGGATTGAGAAAAGAAAGACTATCTCCATAGCGGTATAGATCAAAAGAGAGGAGCCGTGGAGCGGTGGGCAGAGGGTTGTCATCAGTAATCAGGGGACAGGGTTCGAGCCTCAATACTAGGTGGAGGGAAGGAAGAACGGGGTCTAGAAGAGGAAGAGGAGGAGGAAGAGGAGGAGGAAGAAAAGAGGAGAAGAAGAGGAAGACGAGGAAGATTTACATATACTGCCTGACCTTCAGTTCTGTTTTCCGTGTGTGTGTGTGTGTGTGTGTATGTTCGTCCGTCTGACTCTCTCTCTCTCTCTTTATTTATCTATGTCTGTCTGTCTGTCTCTCTATGTCTGTCTGTCTCTCTCCAACTCTGTGTACAAGCATCCATTCGTCGGTCTGTAAACGGGATGAATTGAACACACACCATGATCCGATTACTTCAACTAAGATATTGAGAGAGAGAGAGAGAGGTTGTTATTCGTGGGCGGTGGTGAGTGGGTGGAGATGAGTGGGCCGTGGGGGAAATATGGAGAGGGTATATAAGCGGAAGTGGTGCAGTGGACGGCCGCTTGTTAGTGATTGGTGAGGTGGTGGGTGGGGTAGTGGGGAGAGGGAGAGGTGGAGTGATGGAGTGGGTGGTGGGGGAGAGGGAGAGGTGGAGTGGGTGGTGAAGAGAGGGAGAGGTGATGGAGTGGGTGGTGAGGAGAGATGAGAGTGGTGGAGTGGGTGGTGAGGAGAGGAGGAGGTGATGGAGTGGTGGGGAGAGGGAGAGGTGAGAATGATGGAGTGGGTGGTAAAGAGGTCCGCTGTCACACACTCACACACGCTACAGTAGTGGAGAGGAGGAGGACAAAGAGAGAGGGAAGGAGGAGGAAAAAGGAGAGGAAGGAAGAAGGGAAGGAGAGGAAGGAGAAAATAGGAAGGAGGGAGAGGGGAAGGAGGGGAAGGAGGGAGGAAAGGTGTGGCGTCCTTCAACACATCAACATTCAGGTGGAGGTCAGTAGTGAACCTCGACGTCTGCCAAGTGTCCCTGTTACTGTGAGTGTCCATGTTACTGTGAGTGTCTCTGTTACTGTGAGTGTCCATGTTACTGTGAGTGTCTCTGTTACTGTGAGTGTCCATGTTACTGTGAGTGTCTCTGTTACTGTGAGTGTCTCTGTTACTGTGAGTGTCCCTGTTACTGTGAGTGTCTCTGTTACTGTGAGTGTCTGTTACTGTGAGTGTCCCTGTTACTGTGAGTGTCCCCGTTACTGTGAGTGTCCCTGTTACTGTGAGTGTCCCCGTTACTGTGAATGTCTCTGTTACTGTGAGTGTCTCTGTTACTGTGAGTGTCCCCGTTACTGTGAGTGTCCCCGTCACTGTGAGTGTCTCTGTTACTGTGAGTGTCTCTGTTACTGTGAGTGTCCCTGTTACTGTGAGTGTCTCTTTTACTGTGAGTGTCTCTGTTACTGTGAGTGTCTCTGTTACTGTGAGTGTCTCTGTTACTGTGAGTGTCCCTGTTACTGTGAGTGTCTCTGTTACTGTGAGTGTCTCTGTTACTGTGAGTGTCTCTGTTACTGTGAGTGTCCCTGTTACTGTGAGTGTCCCTGTTACTGTGAGTGTCCCTGTTACTGTGAGTGTCTCTGTTACTGTGAGTGTCTCTGTTACTGTGAGTGTCTCTGGTACCGTGAGTGTCCCTTTGTTGAGTGACAAGGCTACCACCACTCTACAATCACTCCCTTACTGCCACTCTAACACTCGTATATAACAACATCGACCGTGACGTCACCTGATCCAGTCAAGATGGCGGAAGTTCCCACAAGAAAACAACAAAAGAAAAACATGATTCATATTTGTTATTACGGCGACTTACACACACACACACACACACACATCAAAAATTATCAATAACTTGTAATAAATCAGTGTATTCACTCCCAGTAAACACTACTCCTTGCACTGTCACTATGTTGAAATGAACTGTAGTTTGAGCTTTTCCCCATCTAGTTATTATATGTCTTATTTGTGTCACTTATGTTACTTGTATATTATTTGTAATTCGTAACCCATTCCCCAAATATGTAACTGTATATTTTCAGCCTTCTGGCTGCCAAGCTCTTTCAATAAACCGTTGATTATTATTATTATTATTACACGCGCGCACGCACAGACACACACACGCACACACACACACACACACAGGTGCCCCTCACTGCCAGTACCTCTAATGCACCCTGCTTCGCCTTCTTCAGTAGACACCTTGTTTACCTTCTCATTCTTCACAAGAGATCAGGTGTGGGAGAGAGGAAGGATTTTCTCAAGGTTTTCAGGGATTTTCGGGGATTTTAAGGGATTATTAAGGAAATTTAAGGGTTACTCAAGGATTATTAGGGATTTTCAGGGATTACTCAAGGATTATTGGATATTTTCAGGGATTACTCAAGGATTATTGGATATTTTCAGGGATTACTCGGGGATTATTTGGGATTTTCAGGGAATACTAAAGGATTATTAGGAATTTTCAGGGATTATTTAGGATTACTCAAGGATTATTAAGGAATTTTAAGGGTTACTCAAGGATTATTAGGAATTTTCAGGGATTACTCAATGATTATTGGGGATTTTCGGGGATTGTTTGGGATTATTAAGGAATTTTAAGGGTTACTCAAGGATTATTAGGGATTTTCAGGGATTACTCAAGGATTATTAGGGATTTTCAGGGATTAGCCCCACCTTGTGATTAACTCCCCCAACGGAATAAAACAATCCTAATTTACCCTAATCTAGTCTAATTTAACCTAATCTAACCTAACCAGACGTAATAAAACTAACCTAATTTAACCTAATCTAACCTACCTAAACTAACCTAACCTATCTAACTTAATCTAACCTAACCTGACGTAATAAAACTAACCTAATTTAACCTAATCTAACCTACCAAAACTAACCTAACCTATCTAACTTAATCTAACCTGACCAACTCATCACAGGTAGCATTAGAGAGAGAGAGAGAGAGAGAGAGAGAGAGAGAGAGAGAGTAGTAGTAGTAGGTAATAATGGTCAGTTTTGAAGTGAACGAGGTTTTTCATACTGTAGCGAACAAGAATCGTTATCTCCCTTATCTCTCTCGAACGTCTCACTCGCACAAGGGCCTCGGTGTCTTGTAGATGATCTTTATCTTTATCGTAGTCTCCCCTGCTGCTGTGTTAAGTGTGTGTGTTAAGTGCTTTAAGTGTGTGCGTGTGTGTGAAAATTCCATGGTTTCAATCAAGCAGCGAGTCGAGAGAGCCCAACTGTTTCGAATTGTGGAAACTAATGATCCGAAACGAGTGAAAAAAATCTGCTTAAAGACGAGGTAATGTGAATCTGTAAAAGCATTTCTCTAAAATAAAGTCAGTCGTAGTGAATCAATGAACCAAGAGTCATTAAGTATTTCATGTATATTCCGAGCTAGACGAGGAACTTGCATTCTCATATACAATTTAGTAATGGTAAAACAATAAACTGAGATTCAAAGTGTTTTAAAATTCGATACAATCACACAAAGATGAAACAATAATCTGTGAGCCAGTTTCGAAATTAGTAAGCAAAGGATTCGAAACAAATGAAATTTCTTATTTATAGACTTTATAAACTAAAAACTTCAAATTAATGAAGCATTTTTACACATAAGTGATGTTGAAACAATGAACCGTGAGTCAAATTTAGTAATGTGAAGCAATTATCTAAGAGTCAGTTTCGAAACAAGCAAGTAAATGATCCGAGACAAACGAATGATTTTATTTATAGACGAAAAACTGTAAATACGTGAAGCATCTCTGTGGGCACAAGGTGGAGGAGGAGGTGGTGGCACAAAGAAGCTCTCTGTGTGGTTCAGACCTTCCTGTCTCCATCCATCCCTGAGGAGTACAGCATCCGGACCTTCGACTCTCCTCCCTTCTCCTTGTGTTTACATGTGACGTCATAACCTCTTCCGTCACAGCGCGGCGTCCAGTGTCTGACCATTGTGCTCTTCCGATTCAATGGGATAAAGATTGCCCACCTTTGTGTCTTTTGCCTGAAGATTAGGTTAGGTTAGGTTAGGTTAGCGTTAGGTTAGCGTTAGGTTTGGTTAGCGTTAGGTTAGATTAGGTTAGGTTAGGTTAGGTAAGGTTTGGTTTTGTTTGGTTAGGTTAGGTTAGGTAAGGTTTGGTTTGGTTTGGTTTGGTTTGGTTAGGTTAGGTTAGATTAGGTTAGGTTAGGTTAGGTTAGGTAAGGTTTGGTTTGGTTTAGTTAGGTTAGGTAAGGTTTGGTTTGGTTAGGTTAGGTAAGGTTTGGTTTAGTTTGGTTAGGTTAGGTAAGGTTTGGTTTAGTTTGGTTAGGTTAGGTTAGGTAAGGTTTGGTTTAGTTTGGTTAGGTTAGCGTTAAGGTAATTAATCCTTAGGTAAAATAAACTGGGATGTCTAATCTTCAGGTCAACTTATGTACATCATTTATCATCTATCTTGTTCATTCCCTACCTCTTCCACTTTTATTCCCCCTCTTAGTTACTCCTCTGTTTCTCATCTTTGGAATTCCTCTTACAGTGTGTTTATTCTCCTGTCTGCCTTACACCCCGTTTATCACGTTACCTCTCGACTAGCTATCTCTTAATCGTGTTTCTCCTCTTATCTCTTTATCGTGTTTCTCCTCTTATCTCTTTATCGTGTTTCTCCTCTTATCTCTTTATCGTGTTTCTCCTCTTATCCCTTTCTTTCGTTTCTCACTTTCCTCCTTCACTTCCTCTGTTGGTGTTCTTACTCTATCTTATCTGACACCACCTGACACCTGCATCTGACACTACAATCATTACCATATGACACCACCATCTGACCTGCCACCATGACACCACCATTGACTATAAACTGACACCTCACTATATATGTCACCATATGACAATATTGACACACCATCCGACACACTACAATCTGATAACACTCATATGATTAATTACCATATGACCACCATCAGATAACAAACTGACATCATTCATAAGAGACACCAACATATGACGTCACATCTGACACCACCATATGACACCACCCACTTGACACACCCCATTGTATATCATAAGAGGTATCTAACCCCCCCATCTTAACACCTACACCCCCCCCTGCCCCTCCTCTGCGTGGCAAATGGAGCCCAGTAAGAAGCCTGTAATGAAAGCCAGCACACAAGACCTGGTTCATATACATACGGTGATGAAGGTCGAGAGAGAGAGAGAGAGAGAGAGAGAGAGAGGGTAGGAGAGAGAGAGAGAGAGAGAGAGAGAGAGAGAGAGAGAGAGAGAGAGAGAGAGAGAGAGAGAGAGAGAGAGAGAGAGAGAGAGAGAGAGAGAGAGAGAGTTTCACAGATCAAAAAAACTACTAAATACCCTTTTTCAGTTTATTTATATAGTAATATTTCTACTCGCCATTAAACTAATTACGACTGGATTAACATAATTATCAAATAATCACGTAACAATCTCCAACATGACACACATACAAACACTCAAATCTCTTCCTCTCATACATACATACATACACACATACATACATACATGCCAGTCACCAATAGCCGACTTTCCCGCCAAAAAATCATCAATGTTTATAAATGCGATCGCGCGTAATATTGGAACTGTTTTGGATGAGGTAACTCCCCATCAACCTCAGGTAGTCTTTTAAAATGAATCTGAAAAATAGTTCTACGGGTTCCATTAACTTCTTCCTTCTCAGAATAATTTAGTTGTGTATATCGTATGACTCGACCACTGGATAAGACGATACTCGAAACTGGAATAAACTGAAAAGCAATATTTAAAAGACTATGCGATATATTCCCGCCATTATTGTTAAGTTGTGAACTCGTCAAATTCTAACCTAACTTAACCTCACCTAATTAAAACTAACCTAACTTAAATAACAAGAATGGGCCCGAAAATCCCAATGGGCCCCTGTGGATAAGGGTTAGGTTAGATTATATTAGGTTTGTTTGGGTTATAGAGGATTTTAGGTTAAGTGTGGGTTAGGGCAGGGCCTATTAGGATTGGGGCCCCATGGTCTTAGTTGACAACGGGGCCTATTAGGATTGGGGCCCCATGGTCTTAGTTGACAACGGGGCCTATTAGGATTGGGGCCCCATGGTCTTAGTTGACAACGGGGCCTATTAGGATTGGGGCCCCATGGTCTTAGTTGACAACGGGGCCTATTAAGATTGGGGCCCCATGGTCTCAGGTGAGGAAGGTGGTAGGTGTAATAAGCTGGGGTGTCAAAACTTCAAGTGAAATAAGCTTGACTGTCAAATCTTCAAGTGAAATAAGCTGGGGTGTCTAATGTTCACGTCATCCAT
>NW_024713453.1:0-21602 GCF_018991925.1 Homarus americanus | reverse complement strand
AAAGAGGTGTACCTGGGAGTGTCAAAGGTGTACCAGGGAGAGTCTGAGGTGTACCTGGGAGTGTCAGAGGTGTACCAGGGAGTGTCAGAGGAATACTTAGGAGTGTCAGAGGTGTACCTGGGAGTATCAGAGGTGTACGTAGGAGTATCGGAGGTTTACCTGGGAGTGTCGGAGTTGTACCTGGGAGTGTCGGAGGCGGACCTGGGAGTGTTAGAGGTGTACCTGGGAGTATCAGAGGTGTACGTGGGAGAGTCAGAGGTGTACCTGGGAATGTCTGGGGTATACCAGGGAGTGTCAGTGAAGTACCTGGGAGTCTCAAAGGTGTACCTGGGAGTATCAGAGGCGTACCTGGGAATATCGGAGGTGTTCCTGGGAATATCGGAGGTGTACCTGCGAGTGTCAGAGGTGTACATGGGAGTGTCAGAGATGTACCTGGGAGTGTCAGAGGTGTGCCTGGGAGTGTCGGAGGTGTACTTGGGAGAGTCACAGGAGTACCTGGGATTGTCAGAGGTGTACCTGGCAGTGTCAGAGGTGTACCTGGGAGTGTCAGAGATGTACCTAGGAGTGTCGGACGTGTATCTGGGAGTGTCGGACGTGTATCTGGGAGTGTCAGAGGTGTACCAGGGAATGTCAGTGGAGTACTTGGGAGTGTCAGAGGTGTACCTGGGAGTGTCAGAGGTGTACCTTGGAGTGTCAGAGGTGTACCTGGGAGTGTCAGAGGTGTACCTGGGAGTGTCGGAGGTGTACCTGGGAGTGTGAGAAGTGTACCTGGGAGTGTCGGAGGTGTACCTGGGAGTGTCAGAGGTGTACCAGGTAATGTCAGTGGAGTACCAGGGAGTGTCAAAGGTCAGAGCGCACCCAACCTTCATAGCGAGCGGACGTGCCACGCGTCACTCCCTGCTCAGTTCAAATCGCTGACCGTTACGACTGTCTGCCTTGTTTTTCGCGTTGGGTCCGTTCTGACTGCTTTATCATGTAGTTGTACATGGATATCATTATTCTTGTACACTGCGCTTCTTCCCTATCCTATCCTTTCGCCTAGAGTCCCTGCTGTTTGGTAACGACGCGAACCCTGCGGGCAGAGCCTCAAGGGGGGCCCTCAGAGGGCTGCTGAGTCGAGACAGTAAGGGTGGCAACATTTTCTGTTAGGGATTCGACAGTGCTTCATAACCTGTCACTGCTAGTTGTTAGGGCTTGGCTAGGCCCCCGCCAGGGGATTGTCTGTTCACCCAACCCCTAGACCCGTCTTTACTTGCCCAGCAAGCGGACAGAAGGAGCGGCATCCAAGGGGTTTAGCTGAGGTGGACAGATTAGGTAGAATTTTCATTGATTCATTCATGTATGTTACTGACCATGGCCAAAGTGAGAGTGAAGATCTCCGGAACCCCGACCCAGGGGTCTCGAATAGGGCTAAAAAGGCTATTGAGCGACCTAAGGGTGAGAATAAATAGACTTGTGGATCTGAGAGATGGTTACATCATCCTCACAGAAACAGATGAAGATGCTGATAAACTACTTAAGTCTGGTGCCATGGACAAAATGAAAACCAACGGTTACGAGGTCATTGTCCCACGGGAATACGGCGCCAAACTCACCCTTGTATGTAAGAAGTTAGACAAAGATGTAGTGGAAAATAACGCTGAAGAAATAAGAGATGAAATACAAAAGCAAAACAATGTCAAGGTTGTGGAGGTGTATCCTATGTATGCCCATAATATAATCAAGGTTCGCTTTGCAGACACAAAAGATGCAAAAAGAATGAAGGAGAAAGGGCTCTATGCATATGGCACTTCCATCTCATCCCACCAAATAGAATATGAAAAGTATACGCCCATCCAACAATGTATGAAGTGCTATAAATACAATGACCACATGACCAAGAACTGCCCCATGCAAGGGGTCATATGCTCTGAGTGTTCATCTGATCAGCACTTCTACAAAGACTGCCGTAGCACCATAAAAAAGTGTGTCGTCTGCGAGGGTGACCACAGGACCTTCTCTGCTACCTGCCTGGTCAGGAAACAGGTACTTCAAGAAACAGAGAAGAAACTGACCGAAATAACCAAACAAAAAGAAACCAGGGAAATTTCTAACACCATAGAAAGGACCACTCAGTCGACGATCATGGCTTACAGCCAAACCCTAAAAGACGCTCTAAAAGAAACTCAAGCAGACTCCCAAAAGCTCAACAATGTCAGCGAGACCATGGAAGTCCTGCAATCAGAGATAAGAACCATCAAGGACTCAATAAAACAGGCAGTTACTGAGTCACTGGGCGCCATGAGGGACGCAGTGGCCAAGAGCATCAGGAGCGTCTCCTCTCCACAGCTGGACGAGTCCAAAGCCACCACTATATACTTGTCTTACCTGCATGCCCATCACATGAACATGGTTCATCCAGGTTCATTCTCGAAACACCTCAACGAGACACTAACCAGGAACAACATTGCACCTGTTGAAATAAGCGACGAGTCCCTTCAAAAGAAATCCTTAAGGCAGTAACCCACTCAACGACTTATCGACGACCTCAACCCACGCCAGAAATAGACCATGACCTCCTTGACTTAGGCAAAAGTCAGTATAACCGTAGTCCCGACGTGGCCAGTCAGTCCCCCTGGGATCACAGCTCCAACGACACAGTAAATGCCCGCGATCCCATTACATGCACTCCCAGCGACGACAGTGACCATCGGACTGCAACCACAGTCAATGGTTGCGACCAGATGATGACGACTCACCCCACAGAGGAACAAGACCCTCGAGCTGCAGCGTCAGTTGATTACTACGACACGCAGGCCCAGGACCTGAACACCTTCCTGTACACGGGTGACGAGAGGTTCGAGGGCCCGCCATTGACTGACAAGCAGATGTCCGAAGGCTCTGCTAAGAAGTTCCGTCCCCCTAGAAATGGCAGAAGCCGAGCAAACACTCCAAGCGACGCCCCAAGCTACAGTCTCCGAAATGGCAGTCGTTAGCAGGATAAAAATTGTCCAACATAATGTCCTACACTGGTCCCTTAATAGACGTAATGAACTGTCTAACTTATACTATCAATTAGACCCAGACATCATTCTGTTAAACAGTACGGGCATAAAGGACGAAAGTAAGCTGAAAATTTTTGGCTACACTGTATACCAGAGGAACATGACGGGTGAGCTGAACGATGGTGTCGCTGTGGCCGTCAGGTCACGTCTGAGTCACAGAGTGTTGCCAGACTTCGAGGATTCAGTTCTGGGAGTGCAGGTGGAGACAACTAGGGGATCTGTTATCATATGCACAATGTACCTACCTCCCAGACGTCCTTACTTACCCGAACAAGACCTAAACCAGTTGCTACGCCACAGAAAACCAACATACATCATAGGGGACTTAAATGCGCGCCACGCCATACTCGGACACGGTAATGAGAACAACGTCGGTGTGGCGCTGTATGACAACATCAGAAGGGGAAAACTGCAACACCTCGGGCCAGATTTCCCGACATTGATCAGACGTGCCAGTGCCACAACACCCGACATAATCCTCTCTAACAACGAGGCCGTCCTGAACAGGCACGTTACCGCCGGACCCATCAGTACCAGTGATCACCTGCCAGTCGTCGTGACGCTCTCATCCAATCCCATTATGATACCCGCCAACATCAGGTCAAACCTCAAACGGGCAGACTGGGACTCCTTCAAGGAGTCTCTCAGTCTCAAGCAGGGGAGAAACCTGGAAGAAGCCAGCCCTAATGACATCGACGACGCGGTCGAACAATGGTATAAGGATGTGAAGACGGAGATGGACAACAACATCCCGACCACCAGTTACAGGACCATTCCCCATCCTCACACTAGTCACCAGCTGAGGCAGCTCAGTGTCCAGTACACTCACGTGAGACAGCTAGCCAGTATCCGCGGGTGGACGCAGGAGCTGAGAGACCGGTACCGAGAGCTACAGACGGACATCCAGCACGAGAGCAAACGTCTACATGAACAAAAGTGGGCCGCCTTGGTGTGGGAGGCAGCCAACAATTACCGCGATTCTGCTGCATTCTGGAAAGGGATCAAGCGACTGATGGGTTCCACCTCTAGCACGGTCCCTTACCTGCTCGACCAAAACAACGTAAAAATATTCGAGGAAGAAAACCAAGAACAACTACATCGGCGATATTTACGAAAGATCTTTACCATTAGTGAACAGGAGAACGAGGGCTTCGACAGGGAGTTTGAGGAGGACATTTTAGGTCAGTTGCAGGACCATCAGCACCTGCTCCAGCCGCTCCCACGGACTGACTTCACCAGACCGGTGGACGGAAGCTACCTGACGGAACGCATTGTTCCTGCAGATGTGTCAGCCGTCATAAAAGGGTTTAAAAACAAATCACCGGGTCAAAGTCACATTAACAAGAAGATCCTGGCTCAACTCCCCGACAACATGATAGAGAGGCTTGCTCATATATGCAACGCCTGCCTCGCCTCTGGATACTTCCCTAAGATGTTCAAAATCGCCGTTATTCGCCTCATACCAAAAGCAGGGAAGCCTCCAAACAAAGTCGAAAACTTTCGACCAATATCGCTGCTAGAGGTACCTGCCAAAATCTTCGAAAAAATAGTCAACAAGCGATTGCGGATGTATCTGGAGGACGAAGACGTGCATAATCCCCGCCAGTTCGGCTTTCGCCAGTACCGAGGCACATCCACCGCCATAGCTCAGGCCTACGAGCAGATCGCCAATGCCATGACTGGCCGCCTACAGTGCAATATAGTACTGAGGGACGTCAGCAAGGCGTTTGACAAAGTTTGGCACGCAGGACTGCAGTATAAGATCATACAACTGGGGCTACCCGAAAATCTGACTCGCCTGCTGTGCAACTTCATTACGGACCGCAGAGCCAAAATTAAGATGCAAGAACATTTTGGAGAAGAATTCTCACTATCGAGCGGCGTGCCTCAGGGCTCTTGTCTCTCACCAACCCTTTACACACTCTACACGGCTGACCTGCCACCCCCAATCGTCGGCAGCGAGTACGTCATGTATGCAGACGATGTAACACAGATCGTCACCTGCCCAGGAAGGTCCACAGCAAGGATGGCGCGACTCACTGCTCGGGCAATAGAGGAGATCTCGGAGTATGAAAATAAATGGAAAATAAAAACAAACAAAACGAAATTTGAGGTCATACCCATAGCCAAATTCAAGCCGGCCCCATTGATGATCGACGACGAAGAGATTGAGTACTCTAAACAAGGCAGGTTGCTCGGCCTCATCATTTCTCGGACGGGCATCATTCCCCACGTGAAGGACAGACTAAATAAAGCCAAAGTCGCCGCAGCCAAATTAAAACGTTTTAAATTGATGCCTGAGAAGATACAAGTTCACCTGTACAAGGCGCTGGTGAGGCCTGTGTTGGAGTACCCATCTATACCACTCGTCACACTCGGGAAGACTAGACTACAACAACTACAGAGCTTCCAAAACAAATGTTTGAGGTCAGCCAGTGGCCAAGCGCCACCCTACCAGGAGACAGTGGAAACCATCCACCTAAGAAATAAAACAGAGGCCCTCAACTTCAGGTTCCTTCGCCTAGGGAAGAAGGTTTGGGACAAGCTCCTGGACGACCCTCACAGCCCAGACCACCTACGCAGGGAAGACATCAACGGAGGGAGACCCCACGCCTGGTGGCCCCGGAGTCTGCCCGCACTACAACAACCCAACCCGTGGTCCATCTATGTCGGCCACAGTGATCAACCTTAGATTAAAACTTAGATGATATAAATTCACATTTAACAAGTCACAATCAAGTGAGTCCATAACGTAATACAGTATAAGATGTTAATAAACTTGTAATTGTAAAATCAATCTAGTCATTGTCTACAAAAATAACCATTGTGCAACCTCATTCTAAATCCTAGGTTAGCTTAGTTAGCCAACAAACTCTGTAATATGTAAAACAAGGGGTGTCGTCCCCCTCTGTTTAACTCATTAAACTTCTTTTCCAACCTTTCCCCCCACGACTATATGTTGTGACTTCTCCATCCCTCATGTCTGGCTGTGCCTTGAGCCCCAGCATGCCTTCCACCCTTTCCCCACCTTAACCTAAAAAAAAAAAAAAAAAAAAAAAAAAAAAAAAAAAAAAAAAAAAAAAAAAAAAAGGTATGGGATCCATACAAGATGGCGGCCGCTCACTCGAGCGCCGACAAAGGCTGTTTCGGTTATTAAATTTTCTCTCACAATCGCCACATTACAGAAACTTCATTTTTCAATTCACTACACCCTGGGTACGGGCTATTCACGTAACTGGTGTGTACTATCATCTACAATAGGCGAGAGACAGATCTGGAAAACCAAGTTTCACATTCCGCTATTCGCTTCTCGTAATTCATTCGTCTTGAATATGGAGACAGCATAACACATTACAATTTACACTATTTACTCTATACTATCTTTATTTTTTTTTTACAATTAACTTTGGAGTTTAGAAACGTACAGCTCGCTGAAGTTTCCCCACACTGAACTTTTATAAAGAACATCGGATTACCACTTGTTTTCTTGAACAATTGCAACTTATTAAAGCTGTCGTGTTGATTTTACCAATATATCACGATTTATCTTTTAATTTACCATTATAAAACACAGAGGAGAGGATAATTCCTGCTTCATATATTATATTCTCGCTGAATGACAAAGAACTGTTTGTAAGACGCACAGGTTCCCTCTACACTACACTCCACAGAAGAACAGTCTTGTGTATATCTGAGCATCACATACAGTTGTTAAGGACAGCATTACCTCCACCAGTACTGCTCCCTCCACTACATTATTTACTTGCCTTCATATTTTCACTTGGTATTATGTCGCTCATCACTGTGATAGTACTGAATTATTTTCTATAACTTCAAGTGAATAATAAGTTTTCTTGTACATTTTTTTCTTTATTTGAACAGAAGAATTTAATTGGGTAAAAAAATAAGTCCTTTTAGAAAAGCATATCTCGAATTCACAGCGCTCCTTCATCATGACCTTTCTTAGCTGAGAGGGACGAGGTGAAGCCATAGAGGACTGGTGGGAGGTACTGTGGCACACAAGCTTCCCCAGAGGTACTGCAGTAGTCGGGCGGCGATGTGCGCGTATTTCATCTACCCAGGGTACTGTTGGAGAGCTGCGCCCTCACTCCCCTTCCACTCTTGCGCTTGCCGCGTTTGGTAACTCAGGGTAATCTTGGTGACGTTGCTATCTCACCTTGTTTACACGTCCACTACCCCGTTGCTGCTGCTGCTGCTCCTGCCTGCACATGAAGGTAGTAACTAATGTATTACTTCCTTTCTATCCACAATTTATTTCAGCACAGCGAGGGTATATTACAGGATTTCACTGACAGAATTTCTGTTCTGAGCTCAGGTAAACACATAGACGGGTTATTCCTTGTTTATCCATGACTGGGGTACTAGATAAGTTTACTAAAAATCACTTATTATTCAGCACTGGATCCCTGGACCCCGGCAGCGACTAGAATAGCAGAAGCGGGCGGGTGTAGTGTCCTTCGGCTTACACCTCTGCACCCTGACACTCACTATCATGTTTCGTTATAACACTTCCACGTGCCGTGGTGCAGCTGTGCTCCCAGCCGGAGAGAGGCGATTATCACTATTTTTAGGGAGGATTTGCTTCCCCAACTCGGTACACCGGACTGAATGTTCACCATCGACAAACTTCCGCCGTCAAGCCCCGGGGGGACGCAATGACCTCCGCTTTGTTTACAGTTTCTCCGTGAGGCGGGGACACCTCCTGATGCCTCCAGCACCACACAACACTTCACACCTTCTCGATACATACACCACTTTCATCCGTCAGCTAATCGATATCCGCGGAGTGGTCTGCTGGTTCATGCTAGAGCCATACGCCGCAGCGGATGGCTCGCACTACTGCAAAATCACTGGTTTGTCGCGCCTGCCTGGTGAGGTACGCCTAGCACGGGCGCCGCCTACTCACCACCACGCTGTATATCACACACGGTTGTATTATCAGGCAGACAAGCACTGCCTTATCAGCAGGAGGGGAAGCTGATAAGCTCGTTGTCCCCGTTGCTGGATCAAGATGACAGATTTTGTTGTCTTTCGTACCGCCATGAGAGGCATGTGGACCGTGTTGGCTCCCAAGGTGCACTGGCAAGCAAGAGCTGTGCTTGACTTCTGCATGCACGCTCCTCCCCCTTCCCCCTCTCTTGCAGCGCTCTCTTCTGCCTGATGCGCGCCATGTGCATTTCCGCGCCTGGTCTGCTTGCAATTCCCTCTGTTTCAAATACAAATCATTAAACTATGGGTAGGGGAGAGGTCTACCCATACAAACAGCCAACTATTAATTTGAATCGCTTGTCTGCTTTGCCACTAACTCTCCCCCATCGTGCCTGGCTCACGACTGAGCCACATTTGCTTGATTCATATCGTGCATGGCAGGCTAGCACCAAGTTACTTTAAAACCTTCGATCGTTGGCTCCCGACCTACTGCCAACCGGCATTCGGACATTAACCCAGAATCCCGCACCTCTCACTTTGACACTCTCATGTCATCAACATATTCTTTACTATTAACACTGTATTGGTAATGAACATATACTTTTATAATGATATTCTTATTTTATTGATCTTTGCACACCGACGAGAGACGGGAAAGGTGTGAGGAGTGAGTGAGGGACAGTTGGCCAGGGAGAGGGTTTCTGGGTCACGGAGGGCTTCAGGGTGCAGACGGGAAGGTCTCGCCTCTATACAACAAGTGGCGCGCTGTGCCCATACATCCCCGCCACCACCCAGCCAACCACCTCTTGTCACCACCATTTATTTTCCTCTCGCTTGTTTTGATTGAAATAACCCCTTCATGTTTATTTATTTCACATGATATTTTTTTCTTAATTGCCTGTTCTATGGAAGGTGTTGAACGACACGATTTTTTTACCATCATGAGTATTTGTTTCATTACCGTTTATGTTTATTTTGGGAACTATTTTGTTTTTAACACTATTTTCGAAATTGCCTGATTTAAATTCTATCGTTTATACGTACATATCGTTTGACTTTTTTTTTCGTATTTTACACAACCATAATAGTAATCTTTTATTGTGATACCAGTTTGTACCCCCCCCCTCTCTCTCTCTCTCCTCCGTGTTCTCTGGTTGATAATTAATCGCAGCGTTTGTGGTCAGATTAGTGAGCTGAACACGCACACACGTACATGCTCACGCAGACACAGACACACACACACGCACATACAATTGATAAGGAGGATCATAAATGAAGCGAAAGAAAGGTAAACTTAAGTCTTTTTTTATTCATAAAATTTATGCCAATTTTAAGCACGTTGCAGCGTCACTACAGTAAGACAGGATCAGACGATTATTAATGTCTATTTATGCGACTCATTATCTTCCTCATTGCTTCGGGAAGATGAAGACTATGATATTTAGTATTTTAAGACACCATGTACAGTTAATGTAATAATGAGCAACAACAGTGATGTATATTTGTTGAACTGGTTGTCCGGGGCAACTTGATTCGACCATAAAACAACAACAACAACTAAGCTGTGTTAACTATTCTTCATCAGCTGAATGCAAAAAAGCCTATCTGTGTGTGTATGTAATAATAATAATATAAATAATAATTAAAGGTTTATTGAAAGAGCATGGTAGCCGGAAGGCTGAAAATATACAATTACATAATCGGGGAATGGTTCTCTTGATTTACAAATGATGTACAAGTAACATAAGTAATACAAATATGATATATAATAATTAGGTGTTGATAACTTTTACAATGGATGGGACTGGGCTGTTCTTGTAGCAATCAGTTCGTGCTCGTATGGACTGGATGCGGTTGGGCAGGTGTGTGGCCACGTGGCCAGGACAGTAGCTTGGGGCAATGCAGGTGTGCTCCATCCTTCAGGTTAGGTCAGGTGAAGCCGTGAGGTCAGGTCATGTTAGGTCAGATCCAGCCATAATCAGTATTGCTGTATTTTTGTGCTTTTCCTTCGAGTTGAAATTGTCACTTTTGTATATCACTTGTGAGTTGATCGTTAATCTTTGCACTGTACTGTTGGTGTGAGGATGTTGATAAATCCAGATGGGAAGGAGGAGATGGGGGAGGGGAGGGCCCGACAGACCGGGCTGGCAGCTGTCTCCATGATCAAGAGACCACGGCCGCGTTAGCGGGCAGCGCCGACTACAACGTCCTTACCCTATGAAGGCTGAGGTGTGTGTGTGTGTGTGTGTGTGCGCGCGTGCTCACCTCCATGCAGTTAATAATAGGTTACATGAAGCGTATCCCTGTACAGTGTACTGTATGTCACCACCGAATAATAGCCGACACTGTTAGTTGAGTATCTGTCCTTGAACACACCACTAAGTACGTATTATATTCCCTGTGTAGGACTGTATATCACATATATCTGGGTGGTGGTTTACGGATAGCTCACCCGGGCACAGGTCACTCACCCACATCGGGGCCTGGGGGCGAAAATGTAATAATAATAATAATAATATAATAATAATTCAGATAAGTAAAATAAAATAAAAATAAAAAATAAAATAATAATGATAGCAATGATAATAATAATAATAACAATAATAATCATAATAATAACAATAATAATTGCAATAATCATAATAAAGAACCATTAAGAAATAAAAAAAAGATAGAGTGAGAAACAATATATATGTATGTTATGTTGTCAATGTTAAGAGAAACAATTAAGACCCTGCAATTGTGTCTAAATGAGGCAGAAAGTCAGTTCAGCAACCTGAGACTTGGTCACAATTTTCGTGATGCCATATGGCGGTAGTACCTTCCTGTTTGGTAGCTGCCTATCTACCTACCTCACTAGCTAATTATAGCCCACGTGTGGAGTAGGTCGAGTATAACCACGTACACACCATTAATAATTATACATCTTTGTGGAGTAGGTCGAATGTTTGTTTTGTTTACTTCTAGGCTTTCCAAACACTCAGACGATGTTTTCATTCGGTTTTGGTGTTGTTTTTTATGAATTTTTTTTCAAGATTTCGAGTTATTTTTATTTATATTTTCAGATTTTTATTTTTTATTTTTACATTTTTATTTTTATTGTAATTTTATTATTAATATTAATATTATTATTATTATCATCATCTCCACATATATTAAGGAGTGAACGTGGCTAACTGAAGACCCTCTCGGCGGCGTCTTGAAGACCCCCAGTTCAAGTCGCTATTACCTCCTAGGGATCCTTCTCGCCGGTGTGCTGAAGGTTCCCGTCCATTTTATAGTGTCACCAAGTTAAAGATTAACCCAGTAGTCCAAGAGCCCAGGCACTTTTAATCATGTGTCTGAGGCCAAAAGGTTTGAGGGTCGTTTCTGAATCAGAATTTTATGCCGAATCTGAAAATCCATTTCTTAATTGCCGCAGCTGCTGCGTTTTTGGAGAAAAACAGCGTTTTTTGTTGTTTTCGCACCATATTTTGGGGAAAAGTATAAAACAACGATTTTACTTCGTGGAGTTATTAAATATCCATTTATACTAGCATGTAGGGTATCAAAGTACAGATATTATCTTTTTGAACGCACATACATCAAAATAATACATGTAAGCTGGGTATCCATGGTAACAAGAGCTCTTTTGTGAAAAAAAACCAGTTCTTTAATCGGTGCAGTCAGTGATTTCTCATGAAGGATGTATCGTCTATAATGTCACTGTGATACTGATCTTGTAAATTGGTTATAACCTCTGTATAACACTTATAGCAATACTTATTGCGAGTATGTGACTGCTATAGAATATTGACAGTAAAGTTTTCTCCACCCCCTGTCAGATTTTGCTGCCAAGACAAAAAATCTGGTTAAATGTCGTCCCATAGTTCCTGTCCTCAGGTTATGGTTACCTTAGGCAGAAGTGTACATAAAACTGAATCCCAGTTTTATGCAGTATACCATAATTGTAACTTATGAATTTGGTGTACTAAATAAAGCGCCAACAAGGCATGTTCCTTAGACTCTCATGGCCTAATTGTTATAATGTAGGAAAACTTAGACAAACTGTTCTGTTATGTCTCCAAAACATATTCCAATAAAATTTGTAGTGTCACAAATTAGTCAGAGTCACTGTCTGACTCATCAGAGGAGGAACAGTACTCCGTTTCATCTTCCTCCTCATTAGCCATATCTGTACCCACGTTATCATCAATGTGGAGGCATACATCTTCTGGGACCTGTTGCCCTTCAAACCAGTTAATAACATAGCGACCGTTCTCTAGCAGCCATCCATTTTCTTCTGGAGCCCACTTGTACGATTCTGGGGTAATTGCGTTTTTCCACATTGATGCTACCAGATTTGCACGCTTCAATTTCTCCAAGAGCACAGATTTGCATGGAGGCAAATTACTAGGGTCGGTTCCTTTGATTTTATGCAAAGGCTGAGATTTTTGTTTTGGTGCAAAATGCTGATCAAATAGCATATGTCTGGCTGTATTCACTGATGTTAGGTTGGGCTTCCCATACATGCTACAAACAAAGGCCTCCATGTCTGTTAACAGATCTGATGATATGTGAGCTGAATCTCCCAATTTGGCGAATGCTGCGATGAACCTTTGTTCCTTTTCCATTAAAGCCAAAGGGCGGACTTTACCTTTGCGTACAAAACTAGCTGTGTAGTCACATCCTGTGAAGGCATGGAGTCCTGACAGGGCACCACACAACTCTGCTCCAAGGCTGTGAGCTAACTGGGATACATCTATATATCGCCTGGTGTTGTTAGTACTTACACCAACGTCGAGCCATAGCTGTCCTGGTATGACATGGGCATGCGTAAGCAAAATTATAAGAACATCAGTGTCAGAGGACCGGATAATGATGTTACCACCTTTGTAGGACTCGCACATATGCTTAACATGCCAGATCAACCGAGTATCTGCCTCCTCGTGGTTGCAGACCAGGCTGGGGACCTCTTGCACGTGAATACTGTCATCCTTTACATCATATTGATAGGCTTTGTCATCCAGTCCTACAAATAGCGTGTAGCCTCGGATCTGCTCAATGTATGATGTTCTCTTCCATTCCTTTACAAGGAAGTGTAGGAGGGCTGTTTTGAAATTCGCGGACTTGAGCGAGGCATTGAAATCCTTTGGGCGCTTCTGGTTAGGACCAGAGATAATGAAGTTGGTATGTGTAGCATCAGATCCACGGATACCATGCTCGATGTCTTTGATGGATGGGGTTTTGTATGAATCACATACAAAGTCTACCCTTTTGGCAAATCCCAACAACCGTGTCAGAACAAGTTTGGCAATTTCACCAAATGTGGCTGGTACATTGACTAGAGTTCGTATGAGAAACATTGCACCAATGGCACATGCATCCCGACTCACTGGTTTGCTACTTTTCACTCTTTCTTCCAACTTATGCATCAGTTTTGACTTGTCCGTTTTGTTAACAGACCCATCCACCTGTGCTATGGTCAATGGCACTGGTGTAAGGGGATATCTAAAGACCAAAGCCAAATCCACGTTGCCTATGTGTTCAACAACATAATATCTTTATTTTGATACCATACATGCTAGTATAAATGGATATTTAATAACTCCACGAAGTAAAAACATTGTTTTATACTTTTCCCCAAAATAGGGTATAAAAACAACAAAAAACACTGTTTTTCTCCAAAAACGCAGCAGCTGCGGCAATTAAGAAATGGATTTTCAGATTCAGCATAAAATTCTGATTCAGAAACGACCCTCAAACCTTTTGGCCTCAGACACATGAATAAAAGTGCCTGGGCTCTTGGACTACAGGTCGGGACTTGGATGCCTTTCCCGCGTGAGAGTGAGAGATCAAGGTTACCAGGTTAATTAATGAGGCAGGACAGGTGGGAAGCTTACCTGAGAACAAGATTGTTTACGTTGTATAGCTTCGGCATATACCAGGTTATTTTTCTTCTAAGAGGGTGTAAAATTTTAGCTTATTTATTAGCTTATATTATTATTATTTTCTCGATTTTTTTATCGCCGTTTCTTATCAAATTATCTTTCTTCTTTATCTTGTCATTTGATTATTGATCCATTTACGCATGAACTAATTAGACTTTTTGGATATATATTGGATTCATTATTGCCAATTTAGGTTAGACACTCAGACTCCCTACTACTGCTGTTACCACCACTTGTGATAATAATAATAATAATTGTATCAATAGTAAAAACAAACGGTAATAGCAACATTATATATTTTGTTCTAATATACACCATTCATTACACTACCACAAGTCGTCTCCTGTCGCGATGAGGAACTGTCTGTCACACACACACACACACACACACACACGTAAAGGACACCAACCTCGACTTCCCGGAAAAGCCAGTGCAAAAACGTGGCAGTCACCTCACGGACACGGGGCAACTCTCTCCCCAGTAGGGAGTGACAGTTTTGCAAAAGTTTTCAAAATCAAGTGGCTTGGGTTGGATTATTTGTCTATCGGCCACGCTGGTTCCGAATATGTTTGAGTTTTTTACATCATTGCATTAGAAGGTTTGTGGATACTTTTGGGTTTGGCATGAAAAACGCGAAAAAACTGTAAATAATAAAGGGACTGGCAATGTGGCACAACCTGTTAAAATCAAGTTATTGAATTGGATTATTCGACTACTGTGTACACTGGTTCATAATATGCTATTGTTTTACAACTCAATGCGCTACAAATTATGCCGATATTTTTGCTGCAAATCACCACATACGTATATTTCGAAAACCAGGGCCCAATATTACCAACGGCGTGGATAGATTCCGTGGAATGAATTCAGGACATTCCCGCTCATGGAACATTACCAAACTCCGTATATGTGCCAATGGCAGGCCAATGGCAATATTTACAGAGTTTGTTGAGGCTCCCTGGACGGGAATGCCCTGAATTTATTCCACGGAATCTATTCACGCCGTTGGTCATATTCGTCCCAGGACTGATCAACGAATTCAGCCCAAGTAGCTTGACTTGGACAGTTAAGGACAAAATCTCAGTCCGTACTTTTGAATAAAATATTGTTCAATAGGTGGTGATATTGAAGTGCTGAAAGTTGTTTTTCTGTGTTGTTTTGCAGTTAGTTCAAAGGGCCGCCACCAAGATGGGTCGTCCTAAGATTAGCAACACTCAGCTACGCCAGGGTAACGATAAGGTGTTCGGGGTTCGGATGCCTCTGCCATCTAACAAGTTGCCTCTGAACAAGGAAGGTGGAAGTGCCCTGGCTTATGAAGCAGAAAACGAGAGGTTAAGGAGAAGAACAAATGCTTTTGATTATATGGATGCCACCAACAAGGTGACTGAGAAGGTACTGGATGTGTATAGGAAGGCTACTGTCCCCACTATCTCTGAAATCAGGGTGAAAATGAGAGTCCACGACCTGTGGAGGATGCGGAGGGAGACGATGATGATGAAGGGAAATGGACAGAAACAGAAAAGGAAGAAAACGAAGAACGGGAAGCTGAAGATGAGGTTCGAGGATATAGCTGAGAAGTTGTTTGATGTGGCAGACGACAGCAAAGTGCACGAACGAGAGAAAAGCTTCCTGGCAGCCCAGAGGAAACCGGGAAGGGAGGGCTGCATTGATGGCGTTGACAAAATTGTGACTGCCAAGCTGAAAGAAGAGAGGGAGAAGGAAGCGAAGAGGGCAAAGAAAAGGGCTGAGGAAGAGAGGAAAACTGAGAAGATGAGGTCAAAGAGTAAGGAGGAGATGGAGAGGATGTCGTGTAAAGTGTCGGCAGTGGATGACAGTGCTCAGGAAGAAGATAGTGATTATAAGGATGTCAATGACAATGAGTTCAAGGCTATGGTCGACAGGAGAGCAAGATCAGAGAAAAGGAAAAGGGAGAAAGAAGCCGAGGACAGGATCGGAGAAACTGCTGACAGGTTCAAGGTATCCATTGATGCAGTGGCTCACATCGCAAACACCATCAGAGCTGCAGACAACATCATAACTGAAGGGGACAAGTCTAAAGTGACTAACTGGAAGAAAGTGGAGAGAGTCAGGAAGAGGTCACGAGAACAGAAAAAAGAAAAGTTCAGGGGATTCAAGGTCAGAGGTCTCATGGTAGATGAGAGGATCAATGAGAACAAGATAGTGACTGGTGTAGGTGAGAAGAACCACAAGAGATTCGCCATGGAAAAGAGGGAAGACTGTGCAGTGATCGGCTTCCCTGGTGAGGAGTTCCTTGGTCACCTGGTCCCGGTGGGGGGAAAGGGGGTAGACCTGGCCACCAGCCTGCTGGCCTTCCTGGAGGAGCGCGGTATTGACACCACCGACCTCCTGGTTGTCCTTAGCGACGGTTGCAACAAACTGAGTGGCTATAATCACGGTTTCATCGCCGAGTTTGAAAGGCTGTTGGGACGGCCTCTCCTCCACATCCACTGCCTGATCCACAGTCTGGAGAAGCTCTTCGGCCATCTATTCAACCATTACGCTGGCCCAACCACTGGTCCCGCCTCCTGGAGTGGTGAGGAGGCTCGGAAGCTGACCGGCAACGTGTGGGACCTTCCGGTGGTTGAATTCGAGGCCGTCACCAACACCTACCTCAGGTCTCTCCTGGATGCCATCCCCTCCGTCGTCTGGGAGGAGTTCAGCTGGGACACCCGGTATCTGTTGGAGATGGCCAAGACGGTGGAGTCCGGCCACATTGAGGAGAGATGGGCCAGGGCACGGGCCGGAGCCATGACCAACGCCAGATGGCAAAACACGGAGAGCAGGGAGCTGAGGGCCTACATGAGCACCACCTCCCCCAGCGAGTCACAGAGATGGATGACCTCCTTCATCATCCTTATCTACGTGCCCTCCTTCCTGGAGACCAGGCAGAGGAATCTGCTACTGGAGGGCCCACGCCACCTCCTCGCCATCATCAACCGGGTGAGGACGTACTGCACCCTGGAGGAAGTGGAGCTGCTTACTCCATACCTCCAGTTCAACGGCTACTTCGGCCAGCACGAGGTGGTGCTGGTCTCACTGCTGGCCTCCATGGACAAGAGTGAGAGGGAGTTGGCCCTAAACATCATCAAGCAGCTGAGGAAGAAGGAAAAAAGGCACAAGAGAAAGACAGTGAGGAAAGTGAGGAACCCTCAACTGAATCTGGCAGCCACCAAGCTGTCAGAGTTGGTTGATCTGCAGAAGGCCAGCTCCTCCCCTCCCATCCTGTTCCAGCACAGTGACCAGGAACTGGAGCAATTTCTGGAGGAACCGTACAGTGAGCCAGGTCTGCCCTGCACCACCACCGCAGTGGAAAGAGGAGTGAAGCTCACCACGGAGGCGGCAGACGTGGCCAGCTCTGCCTGGCAGCAGGACCAGGTCACCTGGAACAAGCGGAGGGCTAAGAAAGAGGACTACCAGTGCTAGACTGTGGGGACACTGGGACTGAGGGGACACTGTGGGGACAGCCAATGTTAGTGTGCCAACTGTGCTAGTGTGCTGCTGATAAATTGAAGCATACATGCCAATAATAAAGAATGTCTACCATTATTCTTGTTTTTTTTTATGTCGAACCGAAAAGTATCCACAAACATTCTAATGCACTGATGTTAAAGATTCAAACATATTCGGAACCAGCGTGGCCGATAGACAAATAATCCAACCCAAGCCACTTGATTTTGAAAACTTTTGCAAAACTGTCACTCCCTACTCCCCAGCCAGAGTGCAACTTAATCCCCTGACGTCTTGGCTTGAGTGCTGTGTGAGTGTTGGAGGTCTCGTGGAGGTGTTGGGGGGGGGGGTCTCGTGGATGTGGTAAAGGTCTCTTTAAGTTATGAAGGTTATATCGGAGCACTGGAGGTCTCGTAGAAGCGTTGTGATAGTACATATTGTTGTTTGTGGTTATTGGTGACGTTATTGTTGTGTTTGTTGTCGTGTTTTGTTGTTATTGTTAGTTTGTTGTTATTGTGTTTATTGTTGTTGTTCTTATGTTCGTTGTTGTTCTTGTGTTCGTTGTTGTTATTGTTGTGGGTTTTTTGTGTTGTTATTATGGATATTGTTATATGTTGTGTTTGTTGTCGTGTTTTGTTGTTATTGTGTTTATTGTTGTTGTTATTATTGTTGTTCTTGTGTTCGTTGTTGTTATTGTTGTTGTGGGTTTTTTGTGTTGTTGTTATAATGGATATTGTTATATGTTGTGGTTATTGTTGTGTGGATGTCGTGGTTATTTCTGTGTGTTGTTGTGGCTGTTATGTATATTATATAAAACCCTAGCGTGAAGAATACAAGAACTGTAGACCATAAATACGGCTCATGCAACAGATTCAGACCACATTGACGCCATGTGAGGGATTCAACCACCGACTCAAATGTTAAACATCCTTTGTATATTGTATATCGCCAAAGCTGTAGTACGTAGACTTATTTCTGTAGGATTGGACATTTATTAATACACGGTTGAATACACTGGTAAAAATATATGAAGAGAAATCGTGAATTATAGATAAGAAGGAATCCATCACCGGGGAGTGTAAACAAACTATGGCTGTGTTAGATTATTCATTACACTCGTTGGTATAGACCCGTTCCATGACCCCAGTTAAGGGCTCGTTTGAACACTTTCACCTCGTCCACACAGGTCGTCGTCTACAAGATGCTCTGATGTGTGAAATAGTTTATGCTTCGTTATTTGATTTTTCTCCGTTAGCTTTTGTCCAGTTTCCCTTCACTTTCACAAATGAAATTGTTTTTTATAAGTCAGTGCGAAAAAGGTAGATTAATGAGGATTATGCGTGTGTAGTCAACCTCGGGGGGAGCGGTGTGTGTGTGTTGTGTGTTGGGGTTAAATTACATTTCGTATACACAGTTTATTTTGTAGTCTTACCTAACAAAGCCTCCAGAGACAGGCGGTAGTGACTCCTCGAGGGATATATTGACGTAACAATTTAAACCAATTCTCTCTTGCCCTATCAAAAGACCACAAGCTCTTCTCCTGTCTCTAAAGAATTGGCATCCATTTGTAATTTTGATCGGAAACAGCTTTTTTTTATATATACTGTATAGCTCTCATCAATTATGACTAACTGGTCTTCTTCAAGGTCATATGAGGGCATCCCATATAGATCCAGTGCTAGTTAGTACAGGGTGAAATCGGAGTACCTGGAGAAAACCTGTCATGTTTGGTAAGGGTATACTGGTTAACACCCTTTTCACATCCGACCCAAGAAAGTATCGAACCCAAGTCACAGTGGTGAAAGGCCAGGGCTCGACCACCCTTAGCAACCTTCAGCTGTAGTCTGTGTGTACTGTAACTGTCGGAGTTTCCACCTCGTTATTAACTCTATTGAAGACAAAATTGATTCCTGTATTTGCTACCAATGTCCAGCAACCTGACCTGACCTGACCTGACCTGACCTGACCTAACCTAACCTATATACGCTAAATGTCTCAATAAATGGTAATAAGAGAAGTTATTTGGTTACAGTGTACTCGCCATGGAAGAGCAATGGAACCAGTGAGTCGGGTTCTTACATCTCCATTTACAAGATAATTCAGCTAACGAACCTTTGAGAATCTGGGCTCAACTTAAACATGGGAAGAGGGAAGTTTGCTGTGTCGGTGGCCGTGAGTGTGCTGGCCGGTGTGTCTTGCATCACGCAATATTTAGATCACCAGACTAGGCGGTCCTCTGTCGATTTACCCTGGAACGCCAATTTCTGGATAAAATATATAGGTTGACTGTAGCTGGTTCGATGAATGTGTGTATGTGTGTGTTTAATTGTGTTAGTGCGTTTGCGTGTGTAGGTGTGCGCACATGTATGTGTATGTGTGTTAATGTATGATGGTACTTGATGATAAGACTATTTTAGACTCACTCAAACATAAAAGAACACAATGGAAAAACAAAATCTTAGGAACATCAGAGATCATTTATACCATCTGTCTCTTGACCAATGCCCGCTAGTATGTGTAGAATCTTGTCCCAGTGTTTGTTGTGGAATTGAGATCGTTCTTGGACCCCATTAACAAGAGAGAGGTTAGTATAGGTAAAGAACGTTGATTATCTTAATAATTAAAGCCATAGAGGTAAAGAAAATTGAAAGACAAATAGGTTGGGTTAAGGAGTGTTTATTTTCTGTCGGAACACCACCAGTAAAGGAGTCATGCCGGAAGACGATGAGTCTCTGTTTTTATGCTTTGCTGTGGTGCTTCCAGGCCCAGTAAAAGACGACGATATTTTACATTTCTCTGTCTGTCTGTCTGCCTGTCTGTCATTTTTCTGTCTTTTTGTACATCTCTCACACTTTCACTCATCTTCGTATGTCTGGCAGTTTCTACATCTGTTACTCAATCTCAGTGATGCATCGATATCAACCATCTTTCTCTTTCATTTTCCCTTCCCTCACACACTCGTCATAAAATAAAACACTTTCCCCACATACTACAACATTCCCGACAATGAACTTCGTGTTTCCCTCAACTCACCCCAGGAGCCGCCTGTACTAAGACTTCCTCACTGCACCCGGCAGGTAGGGGGTAGAGAGGCCCCTGAATCGCTCGCTGCGGGGAACACACAGACATAATTACACATTCAGACCACAGACTAGCCCATTTCCCCCTCGTTTTTGTCCCATTTTTCCTCGTATTCATGTAGTTATTTGCAGTGGTTGTAATGGCAGCTCTTCAATCCCCTCCCTCTTCAATGGCGGGGCTTAATAGACCCATTGTTTCACCTCCGTTGACCCGCTGAGGAAGGAAATTGTTCTTTATGTCTGAAGTTGCTTAACCGCAGTCTGTGATGGGCTCCGTGTAATGCCTTAGATTACCTCGATCAACGATAGTTAGTTCTGTAAAGTGTGACGGTTGGCATGAGCGGGAGGTGACCGGTTAATTGGCATGTTTGATGTCACTGTTGTCCGGGAGAAATTATTTAATTACACCTCTCTTGTAATTAACAAAAGAATTATTAGTGTGTTGGTACTCTATATGTAATAGGTTGGCCTTGATTACTGTGATGCTGATCGTCGTTTTGCGAGTCGGTAAACATGGTCAGTGACATGTCTCACAACACATAGGTTACGGCTGTCAGTGGCCGAGATATCTGACATGATATTGAAGGTTGACATGAACCGTTTACATCTGTGAGGTCAGGTTTAAAGGTCTGCAAATATGTGTGACGTCATTGGTGATTGGCAGTGTAGATTCTTGTTGCCTCTTGATAGCTGTCATTGGTTGTTGACCAAGGTTGAGGCTCGGGTGATTGGAAGATGTGTGACGTCACGACGGACGTTTGGATGAAGCACGTTTTGTGTAACTTGTATGTTTGCCTAAAGACCACAAGAGGCACGCATGCGGAATAATGTACACACATACATTTATGTTTCTGCGAAAGTGTGCACAAGCTCGAAAACAAATTATCTAACTTTCAGAATTATCAGTCAGGATTTTATATATATATATATATATATATATATATATATATATATATATATATATATATATATATATATATATATATATATATATATACATTATACCACCATTACAGCCCCTACACCATCGCAACTACCACAGTCTCTAACGATCACTTTCACTCTTCACTACTCCCCCTCTACAACCACATTTCCCCATTACCACCATCCCCCACCCAATCACCACCATC
>NW_024713452.1:0-42189 GCF_018991925.1 Homarus americanus | reverse complement strand
CCACCACCAACACCTCCCTCACACCGCCACCAACTTCTCCTTCACACCATCATTTGCACCTCCCTCACACCAACACCCACACCCCCTCACACCAACACCAACACATCCCTACACACCACCACCCACACCTCCCTCACACCACCACCGACACTTCCCTCACACCACCAACAACACCTCCTTCACACCATCACCCACGCCTCCCTCAGGGTCAAACTGTTGTGGATCCCCTCTCACATAGGCCTCATAAAACATGACAGAGTTGATGCCTCGCCAAACTCGCGTCTAACAAAGACACCGTTGAATACAATTTGGGTCTGTCAAAAAGAACCCTTAAAACTGTAATTAGGAAAGAACTTATTGATGAGTTTGACGCAAGTAGACAAGTGCAAACAGGCACTAGTCGATCCATAGTTTACCATGATGAGATGTATCAAGTGAAACATGTATATGGAGCAAGTAACAAGATCACTAGATTACAAGATGTTGTAACCGCTAGATTAAGGTTAGGATATAAGTACCTTTGGCAGTATGTTCCTCAAGCAGATGTAAACAAAACTAAATGTAAAGTGTGTGGCCATACATATGGCCACACACTTGAACACTACATCCTCGACTGTGTGAAGATAGAACCTTTTAGGACAGGTCCAAGCACACTGTGTGTGAAATGGCACAACACTTCATCTCTAATGGCAAGATAGCCGACATATTAAGATTGTATCCACTTTTTTGCACTTAGTAACTATATCAGTTCTCATGTACAGAACCAAATACGCAATGTGCTTGAATACCTCCCACGTAAATGTGAATAACAAAGTGTGAGGCCAGACATACTGCCTCACACGCCTGTTCTCACGCATTTGTGAATAAGTTACCTTTTATGTATAGAACTAAACAAATAATGTAAATGAAATACTGTGTAACTTTCAGTGCCATAATATCCTAACAACCGGGGTTAATTATTATGACCCTTTGTAAACCCTACTCTGTAATCCTTTTGCGCTACCGCTCACAGGATGATTGTGGGGTGCACAATAAAGTAGCCGTTGCAAGCGGCAAAATCAAAAATCAAAATCAATCCCTCACACAACCGCCAACACCTCCCTTACACCACCAAGCCACTTCTCCCTCACACCACCACCCACACTTCCCTCACACCACCACCAACTCCTCCATCACAGCACCACCAACACCTCCTTCACACTAACACCCACGCCTCCCTCACACCACCGCCAACACCTCCCTTACACCACCAAGCCACTCCTCCCTCACACCACCACCAACACATCCCTCACACCATCACCAACGCCTCCCTCATACCACCAACGACACCTCCCTGAAACCCCCACCTACACCTCCCTCACACCAACACCAACACCTCCCTCACACCAACACTCAAACATCTCTCACACCACCACCAACACCTCCATCACACCACCATCAACATATCCCTCATACGACCACCAACATCTCCTTCACACCAACACCCACACCTCCCTCACACCAACACCCACACCTCCCTCACAAACACCTCCTTCAAACAACACCCACACCTCCCTCACACCAAAACCCACACCTCCCTCACACCACCCACAAAACCTCCTTCACACCAACACCCACACCTCCCTCACACCACCACCAACAACTTCCTCACACCACCACCCACATCTCCCTCACACAACCACCCACACCTCCCTCAAACCACCACCAACACCTCCCTCACGCCACTGTAATGTCCACTGTCTCATCAACAGAAGTATTATGTAAATGGGTTACTTACATCTGATTTATATTCAGATTCATCTTCTGTAACTTTCCACTGGCTATGAGGTGACATGTTCAATGCACGTGATAAGGTGTGCTCAAGGGAAGCTGCGTCATACTATGCTGAGTAAAGGCAAGAGTAGCCGGCTCTCTGGCCACCTAAAGCGAGCAGTACTTTGATATCATAGATAGAGGAAGACGTTATTTGAGAGCCGCAGTGGATGCCTCCGTCTTCCCTCGAGGGGGAACGACGTACCCATACCCTTCTCCCTCGATGGGTACACTACTCAGAAAGTAACACTCACAAACTTACATCTCTCTCTCTTCACGCTCAAAGATAGCGGAAGACACGGTAATTTCACATCAGGAATTGCAGCTTGGTTGAATACGAAAACGACATATCAGTCTACGTATTAAGGCGTCGGTGTTTTGTGAAACTAGAAAAACAAACACCCGATAGTGACGTGTTACAAACAATATCCGAGTGTTGAGAATATCCCTTATTGAGACGATAGTAAGTGAGTGCTTCTCATTCTGGGTGTACAGCTGTTATGGTTTCGAGATCGTTGATTGCAGTATTTCCGGTGTCATCAGACAGTTCCCCATATATACGGGATTGCAGAAGATTTGACATTCAGTGGAGGCGACATCGTATCAGCGCATAGCCTACAGTGGGAGGGAAGATTGACGTCACCCACACGCCTACACCCATCCCACAACAGATAGCAGCTAGATGGATCGCGTTTTCTATACAGATGCCATAACTCCTGTATTAGGTATTTAAAGCGTAAAATACTTTATACACAGTGAAACTCTATAGCTTCTCAAGTGTTTGTTACAACTAACAGTCATAACACCATATACACAGTTGGTAAAGGTAGAGGAATTATGTTCTCCCAATTACTGTGGCATACTGGTTTAGAAGAAGAATATATATATATATATATATATATATATATATATATATATATATATATATATATATATATATATATATATATATATATATATATATATATAACGTAAATCTGCAATAGCAATCAAAGATATTGTTATATGTGTTACATTTACTACAACAAGGAGAGGGATAGGTACATTGTTTCCTGCTTCTCCCCACAACACTTCTATAACGGCCTCGTTAGTAGCGGCGCTAAACAAAGTGGAAGTGTTGTCAGTGCCGGTGAGGGTTGATTGGCTCGTGATATTGATACGGGTGCATGCGCTAATGTTTTGGCCTTGACATCCTATCAGGAGTTACAACGTAAATCCCCTCACCTTGACTTCAAATGGAGGCCTAGTAACGCTGAGCTCGAAGGAGTATCAGGTACTCAGTTGAGCATTAACGGAATGGTGACGTTACCACTCAGATTCTCAAGACGTGGTTCTCCCTTCTACACGGACTCTTATGTAGTTCAGCAGTTTAATTTGCCAGCTGACGGGTTTCTTTTTCTCTCAACCCTTAGAACGAACATGATAGATGTTCATCCATGTAATAATACTATTACGTTTAAAGGTGTTTCCTACAACACTATGCTTCATTCTGAACCTATGCTCACTGCTAGGTTGAAAGTGTTGTCCACCAATCCCAATAAGAGGAAGGCGGAAAATGGGTCAGAGCTACCTCATGACCTCATACCCACACTTTCCCAGCGTGATTATAGCAGCAATAGTTGGAAGATCGTACCTACAGTTTTGAAGAGTATTCTCCATTACCAGAATGAGGAATTCACCAAAGAAGTGCACATTAGTTTCTGCAAATGATTCGTTTACTGCCCAGGGTATGACAGGACGTGACTGCAGTTGTTGTGACTACTCATCAATCAACATCCTGTCGACAAAATTCTTTCGTATGGCGTGAATAACCCCCAGTTACCAGCACCCCAGCACCCCACCCTAGTGATGATGACACATCCGGTCTGAGAGATGGTCTCAACATTCTGAGGTATGGTATGGTGGATGACCTAGTGTAACCAGGAGAGGCGGTTTGCTGTACTCAGGATTTTCGTGAACATTGACCCAGTCACCGGACCTTAGAATCAGCTGTGTCTACTGTGAGCGATACACACAAGTCTACGGGATTGCGGCTACAATTTCACATTATCAAGAAATTCTAGAAAGGGTACTTCAATCAAGCCTACAAGATATAGGTAGTATCTAGGCATACATAAAGTATATACACACATTTACATGTTCAAGACATGCCTTCACATTGATAGGACATCAATAGGGTAGTTGTCATTGTTGTAAGTGCTTACTTACTTTAATATATACTGAAGTGAAATATTTCCCGGTATTTATTAGAAATAGAAAATGTGAACATTTTCTTTTGATCCCAGGGAAGATAAGAATGTTCATAATTTTCAAACTACATATTTTAATGATGTCAATGACACATCTTCTTAAAATAAAAATATGTTAGTTCTAAAAAAGTATCACAGACTGTAAATTTTCAGCCATGCCGTGTAGTACCCTTCACAACTCAGTACCATTGCTCTCCGCAAAAATGAATGTTTCGTTGAAAGAGTCTTAAGCACCACACACTCATTCATCTAGCGTGATTACAGTAGCAAAAGTTGTACATTGCTAAGAAGGTGCGTTCTTAAACACGAAGTAGGCGAAGATTATTTCTGCCATGTTGCTTTTGATATTGGCAGTAATGTTTGTGTTTTAAATCAAGTTTCTTTTATGTTTTAAGTCAGTGTCATCCAAGATGAGAATTGTTCATAACATTTTAACCCAAAAGGCACTAAAGTATAGGACCCCTGTAGTAAATAAAACCCCTACAGTAGTAGAATCCCCAGCTTTGTGTCTACACCTTTGTTTATAACATGGATAGGGTTGTCTAGGATGTACTGTACTCAGTGAGCTTATTTAGACCTCACGGAGCTTGGCCTGTGGTGAGCGAGCGATGTAATGGCCCCTGTCTCATCAACAGAAGTATTATATAAATGGGTTACTTACATCTGATATATATTCAGATTCATCCTCTGTAACTTTCCACTGGCTATGAGGTGACATGTTCAATGCACGTGATAAGGTGTGCCCAAGGAAAGCTGCGTCATACTATGCTGGGTAAAGTCATAAGTAGCCGGCTCTCTGGCCACCTAAAGCAAGCAGTAGTTTGATATCCTTGACTAGAGGAAGACGTAATTTGAGAGCCGCAGTGGATGGCTCCGTCTTCCCTCGAGGGGGAACGACGTACCCATACTGTTCTCCCTCGATGGGTCACTACTCAGCAGTCACTCACATCAAGTAATATCAAACGGACGTTGATCCACGTTTATATTACATAAACGCCGTCCGTTCTCATTCACTCATAAATAGTGGAACTTACGGATGATATACAACTCAGGAATTATAAATATAATACTTTTATAATAAAACAGGAAACTTCAATTGGGTTTCGTTACCAAAAGCCCAATTATATTATATGTGTACCAACCTGGTTAACTGGGGAATTAACCAGCGTAACACCACCACCACCACCTCCGTCACACCACCACCGACACCTCCCTAGCACCACTACCAACACCTCCTTCACACCAAAACCGAACCATCCTTCATATCAACACCCACACCTCCCTCTCACCACAACCAACACCTCCCTCACACCAAAACCCAACCCTCCCTCACATCAACACCCACACATCCCTCACACCACCACCAACACCTCCCTCACACCACAACCAACACCTCCCTCATACCAACACCCATACCTCCCTCACACCAACACCATCACCTCACTCACACCAACACCAATACCTCCCTCCCACCAACACCCCACACCTCCTACACACACCACCCCTCACACCACCCACCTCCCTCACACCACCACCAACACCTCCCTCACACCACAACCAACACCTCCCTCATACCAACACCCATACCTCCCTCACACCAACACCCACACCTCCCTTCACACCACAACACCACCACCTCACCACACCTCCCTCCTCCTCACCTCCTCCCACCAACACCAACACCTCCCTCACACCAACACTCAAACATCTCTCACACCACCACCAACACCTCCCTCACACCAACACCACACACCCATCACACACCACCACCAACATCTCCTTCACACCAACACCCAAACCTCCCTCACACCAACACCACACCTCCCTCACACCACCCACAAACCTCCTTCATAAAACACCACACTTCCATCACACCACCATCAACATATCCCTCACCACCACCAACATCTCCTTCACGCCAACACCCAAACCTCCCTCACCACCCCACCTCCTCCACCCACAAAACCTCCTTCATACCAACACCCACAGCTCCATCACCACCATCACCTCACCACCACCAACACCTCCTTCAAAACACCTCCCTCACCCACCCCCTCACACCACCCACAAAACCTCCTTCATAACACCCACACCTCCTCCACACCACCAACAACTCTCACACCACCACCACCACCTCCGTCACACCACCACCTCCGTCACACCACCACCGACACCTCCCTCGCACCACCACCAACACCTCCCTCACACCACCACCAACACCTCCCTCACACCACCATCAACACCTCCTTCACCCCACCACCAACACCACCCTCATACTACAAACAACACCTCCCTCACACCAACACCTCCCTCACACCAACACCAATACCTCCCTCATGTTACTACATTCTCTGAATGTGTGGCCCTCTGCTGAACATTCAGAACAGAACTTCTTGTCTTTTTGGGGACAGTTTATTGATAGATGATTGCATTTGTAGCAGTTCCAACACGGTGTTATTGGGTAGAAGTCCTCCTGTTCAATTTGTTGTTTTGATAGGTGGTAGTGGGAGATGCAGAGGCCATTCTCTAGGGCTTTTTGAGCCATGGAGATCTCTCCACACCTGATTTTCATCATGGTAGGAGCACCACCTCCTCAACTCTTGCTCATGGGTTCTTCTCTTGTATATTGTTAGCTATGTAGCTTGGTGTTTCGTCTAGTATGTTCCGATCTACACTTTTAATGATTACAGATTTTTTTGCACGGAGTTGTGGTGGTATTACTATTTCAAAGTCTCGTCCTTTTAAATTCCTTGTTGAATCGGCGGAGAGCATGTTGTCCACGTCCTTTTCTTCAAGGCAAAAGCCTATGAATGAGTCCTTTGCTTCAATCAAGGCGGCGAATTTGATGTTTAACTGGGCACATAATAGTATGCCCAGTTCCTCCTTGCGTTTTTCGGATACGCCCCCTTGGAGTGAGCGTACCCGGATCCTGTTTCTAGTTGTCCTTGTCATTTTGCTTTGGTCGTTCTCCGTGGCATCAGTCTTGTTACGATTTGAAGAAAGTTACAGGCACCATACCTATTCCAAGAGAGCAACCTAACACAGTAATTACAACACTCCCCACAGCCACTTGCTCGTCGAGTGGTCGTGGGGTGGTTTCTGTGTCACTCTCGCGTAAAATGGTTCCGGGCTGATTGTGTTAATGTTGATGCTTCTTGGCCACCAGCTGTGTGATATATTGTTGTTTGCCTGTAATAGTTCTTGTAAAATAGGGTCTTGTGTTCGGTGTAGTTTGTCCCATACCGCTTTTGCTTGTTTGTGTGTTCTTATGTTAATTGTCTCTATGTTATGTTCGATGTGTATATCTAGTATTTTTTGTTGTATGGCGGCCTATGTTTTGCTGCTCATCTTAGTGCTGTATTTTGGACTGCTTGCAGCTTTAGTTTGTTTGTTTTAGTTATTGTGTTATGTGGAATTGGTGGGTATTCAAGGTGTGGTCTGACGAGTGATTTGTATAGATGTAGCTGTGTTTTGGTGTTTAGTTTTCTAAAGAGACGGAGTTTGGTGAGTTGTAATTTGGCTTTCGTCAATCTTTCTCTAATGTGTTAGTGTATACCGTTTCTGGTGATTTTGAGTCCCAGTGTTTTTCCACTTTCTGCATATGGTAATTGTTGATTATGATTTGGTATGGATTTTTTTTTTGCAATGTATATGATCTTTTGTTTTTGGATGTTGGTTTGGATTTTCCATTTTCTCTCATAGTTGCTAATTGCTTCAATTTCTCTTCCTCTTCTTATGGCCATCATTTGTTTAGATCTCCCCGGACATTGTAATATTTGCGTGATATCGTCTGCGTATGCTATGTAATCCGACTGTCTTGGGTCTGGTATGTCTGCTGTGTATATTGTGTACAGTGTGGGTGAAATGTTGCTGCCCTGTGGGACTCCACTGTGTATGTTGAAGGTTTGTCCACTGTAGTTGTCTAAAATGAGTTTGGCTTGTCTGTTGTCTAAGAAGTTGCAGAGAAGGGTTGTCGTGTGTTTTGTCAAATAGAATTATTTTTTATTTGAGGCTTTCGTGCCACACTTTATCGAAAGCTTTTGATATATCTCTGAGAACGACATTGCATTGGTTTTTATTGCTGAGGGCGTTAGCTATTGTTTCGCAAATTAGTGCAACAGTCGTGTTTGTGCCTCGGTTCTTTCGGAATCCATGTTATCTGGGGTTATATTTGTTTTCCTGTTCTAGATAGTTTCTGAGTCTGCTGTTGACTATTTTTTCTGGTATTTTGCCTGGTGTTTCTAATAAGGATATAGGTCTGTAATTTTCCGGCCTTGTTGGGTTTTTCCCGGGTTTGGGTATGAGTCTGATTTTGGCTGTTTTGAATCTCGTGTTGCAAGTGAGGCGTTAAAAATCTGTGTTAGTTGTTTTATCAGTGTTTTGAAGGACGGTTTTGTTTATCTGACTTAGTCCAGGTGCTTTATTTTTAAAACTGGTTATTATGTTTGTTATGTCTTTTGTGGTGATTGGCGTGGTTAATGTGTCAGCACTGTTTAGTATGTTGAGGTCTATTGTTCTTGGTGGCTGCCATTTCTCTGTATTTAGTGTAAGACGTGTTGTTACCATCTGTTCTGTTACTCTACAATAGTTTCTGTTTTTTTCTTCTGTGATTTTATATATGTTACTCCAGAAATTTCTGAAAATCAGTTCTTTGTCTACAGATTCTGTAGCTTTTTCCCCGTTGTCATGTGTAAGATGACTGTTATCTATGGAGGTACTGCCCATTAGGTTTTGTATTTTACTCCAGAAGATTTTTGGATTGTGATAGTCGGCCTCTGTGTATGTGATTAGCAGGTTCCATTTGTCGTTGTGTGATTGATTGCATATTTCTTTCAGCTCTTCCTTTAGGTTTCTGAAAAGAGTTATTGTTTCTTGGTTCCAGCCCTGTGTATTTGTATGTTCGGGTAAGTTATTCAGTCTTGTCTGGATTATCTTCTGTTTGTGTATTAATTGTGCGTGGGGTAGTGTGCGGTAAGATGTTTTGGGGGTGTTGTTTTCCATGGCTGTGGTGACATTAGTGTACCATTGTTCCAGGGCTATGTCAATGTCTGCTGTGTTTTTCTTGAGTAGATGTATTTGCTCGTTTGCGTTGAATTCTGCCTTAAAACCCTCCCAGTTTGCTCTGTTGAAAGAGAATCTAGAGATGGAGGTGATTTGTATTGGTGATGTTGATATAGTGATAATTATGGGCAGGTGATCGCTAGTGGTGGTTGGTCCAGGTTTCATGTGTGTATTCAAATGGTGGTGTCTATTGGTCAGAACTATATCTGGTTTCCCGGTGTTTCCTGCAGCTATGTAGGTTTCGAAATCTGGGCCCAGGTATGTGATGTTGCCGTTTTCCAATAAGTCGTGTATTATCTTCCCCCCCTTGGGTTTCTGGTTCGGTGTCCGAGTATGGTGTGTCTCGCGTTTAAGTCTCCTATCAAACATGCTGGTGTATAACGTCTCATCAGTTTTAGTAAGTCACCAGTCGGGAATGTTTGTCGTTGGCATGGTAAATATGTTGTACCAATTGTTATTGGGCCTTTAGTTGTGTTGATTTCGACTGCTAAGATGTTGGTTTGGAAGTTGTGTATGAGTTTGTAGTTGATGTTTCTTTTGATGGCTATTGCTGCTCCGTCGCTAAATTCTTCAAGTATGTTCAGTTGATGTGTGAAATAGCTGAAGAGTTTTATTTTGTCATTGTTTTTTCGCCCGTGTGAGTTTATGAGAATTATGTCTGGGTCTATGGTCTTGTATATGTTTGTTAGTTCTGTTTTTCTTGTATGTGTCCAGGCCAGGACGTTGTGTTGTATTATTTTCAGTGTTCTGTTTTGCTTAATCGTGGGTCGCGGGAACTTGGTGCGTGTTGTTTTGTTGCTCGGGTTTCTCCGGGGGAGTGTCTCTGCCTCTCTTCCTTCAGTCCTGTTCTTATTTTTTGAATTTCGTTTGGTCTACCCTCTCGATTTTATTGTGTTTGCTGCTTACTCTTCCTCCACGTATTAGTGTTTCTATGAGTCCCTCTTCTACCCCGTTGTCTTCGTATGTGTATTTGGTTGTTCCTTCTTGAATGTCTTTTAACAATCTCTCATTTGATACTGTTGGCAGGGAGTTGACTGAGTAAAATCTGATTCCTACGCTTTCTCCGGCGTCGGTTGGCTGTTAACCAGTGAATTTTAAATTGAATTGAATCAGTTTATGTAGCCAGAAAAACACAGATACAGAGTGGATAATAATAACAAAATTAACATGGCTGAACCAGTTGAGAACCTGAGCTCTTTTTAGGCACCTAATATATACTATGCATTTATCTCAAGGAAGTATTATGTAACTTTAGTATCCTCTGGAATAGTACAATAACATGGTGGGAATAAGAACATCTCATAATGTTACTACTGTTATCACTTCAATATTTATTAATTTTATTTATTATATATATATATATATATATATATATATATATATATATATATATATATATATATATATATATATATATATATATATATATATATATATATATATGCTGATAACCACAAGGAAAGAAGAAAACACGAAGTTCCCTAGCGCTTTCGTGTAATTCACATCTTCAGGGGTGAGTACAGACTAGAGAGAGAAATACAAACCAAGGTGTATATATACAGAGGGTGAGACCAGGTCCACCCTCCTGGAACGTCAATGTGGCATTTAAAAACTCATGCACTGTTAAACAAATGTTAATCAAGAACTCCCCCCAACAACACAATTGGTTGCATTTATAAAGTTCCTTGCAAGGAATGTAATATGTTTTACTTAGGCCAGACAGAAAAAGACCTTGCAACTAGAATTAAACAACACAAATTCAGTGTTAGGACAGGCCAGGAATCCAATGCTCTGTTTGTTCATTTGAGGGATAACAAGCATTGCATTGACTGGGATAATGCCTCCTCAATATTACCATGTAATTCAATTGATAGTAGGAACATCATAGAATCTAGTCTTATTAAACATACCGAAGCATTCAACATGAATTTGAGTAACGGCATGTACAAGCTGGACAATTTTGTAATTAAGAAGATTTGTAACCAGGTGAGAAGGCCGGGTCACCTGACCATCTGACCTGACCACCAACCGTTGTGTGCTATTTAAAGATTAGTAGGGTCATTACCTAATACCTGACCATTGTGGACCTGGTCTCACCCTCCTCTGTATATATACACCTTGGTTTGTATTTCTCTCTCTAGTCTGTACTCACCCCTGAAGATGTGAATTACACGAAAGCGCTTGGGAACTTCGTGTTTTCTTCTTTCCTTGTGGTTATCAGCATATACCTAGATCACTCGCACCTACAGTGATTTACTTGCATATATATATATATATATATATATGTAATATTCAGAAATTTCAGAGTAATTTCGAATGCCCCGCCATTGGCAACACTGAGCGTTCAAGGTCGCCGGAGGGAAGAGAGCGCTTCCTGCTCATAGAGAGAGATGGTGGAACTAGGCCTAGATGATATTAAATGTAATTTACCGAATTAATAATGATGCGATTCATGAAGTAAGGGACTATTATTGAATTTTAAATTATTATAGATCGTTTATCAGTCTGAATAATGTTACGGGTGTCCCAAGGAGTTATTAGTTAGGCGGAAAATATGTCACGTAGGCCTAAGTTAACGCCTTGAGAGACGCGAGGCGGGCCCTCCCGCAGTCACGGAGAAGCATTCAGACATACAAGACGTCCCTGCGCGTCCGTCACAGAAATAGTCACGTGGCCTAGTCACCTGTGCTGCGCTATTGCAGTATAACAAGTAAGTCTCATTCAATCTCAGACAGGGTTTAGATAGGGCAGTGGTAAAGTTAACTAGAGCTAACAGTGAGTTCATTTCAGGGTTTCCGTCAGAACCCACTTGACCGGAGTTGACCGGAGTTAACTGCGAGAGATTGACTGCCGTTTGAGACTGCCGTTGATGATTGAGGGTGGCGATTGTCGCCATTGGACCGATCAGTGTAGGCCTGTCACTGTTTAGCGGGGTAGCAAAGGATCTCTTGAGGGAACGAGTGCTCCCGACAACTAAAACGACACGGGACCAGCATCAGCAGTGGGTGATCAGTTCTTACCACTCGGGTGCACAACACCACATGTCCCGAGCAGCTTAGTGAAACCATCTTGCTAACGGGAAGCTAAAGCTTCTCTCAACTGTACAAGGTCTGATTGGCTCACTCCCTTCCGCTTTATGGACGCACTGGGAGTACACTGAGGCTATCTGAGTAAACTAATGGTCACACACTGAGACCGTGAGTCTAGGACTCTAGGAGATACCTAGAGGAACATTTTATCTCCCTTATTACGGGTGTAGTTAATACCATTCCTCAGACTGATATTATCTTGACGTGTGTAGTTTAATAGTTCCTAAATAATTTTGATAGTATTGTTTTTGAATGTTTGTGTCATTAAGTGGAACTAGAGTGATACTGTGATTTGATTCTTTTAATGCATCTAATTTTTCTTCATAATTCTGATCTCAGGTATAACCTTGTTCCCCAGAGTAGTGGTTAAGTTAGGTTAGGAAGTGTGCATCTGTTGGGGTGGTATAATTTTGTTGAGTGCCCTTAAGGCCTATTCATTGTAGAGTATTTAATTTTTTATTTTTTATTACCATTTCCTCAGTGACTGATATTATTTTGTGAAAGCCCTTAAGGCCTGTTTCATGTGTGCAAGCAACATTTCTTAATACTTCAAATTTATTGTTGCCTGAGCTTCTAATAATTTCTATGTCATGTATAACTTTTATTTCCCAGAGTAGTGTTTTAAGTTCAAGTGAAGAGGTGCGCATATTGGTGTGCCATTATTTGATTGTGTTTGTAGTGTTGGAGGGAATATAAGTGTCAAAATTTTACATTGTGTCTCATTCATCCCAGTCACAGACGCTATCCTTCCACGGGTCACGGACAATTCATTTTGTTTAGTAGATTTAAGTGTTCTTGTGCTGGTTCGGGATTTTTCTCAAGGGGCGCTTCCACTGCCATTACCATCTTATAATCTTTAATAAACCCCAAGTCAAGTGAGAAAATAAAGTCCAGTAAATTCCGACCGGTTACATATATATATATATATATATATATATATATATATATATATATATATATATATATATATATATATATATATATATATATATATATATATATATATATATATATATATATATATATATATATATATATATATATATATATATATATATATATATATATATATATATATATATATATATATATATATATATACATAAATACATACATACATACATACATAAATTACAGTGGATTTTAAAGACATAAGTATAATAGGGGAGATGGGGGAGCAGTGCAACATGGGTTGTACAGTAATAAGGTTGAATAAGAGAACAGAGCTGTCAAGATTATGTCAAGTTGGGTTCTCTCTACGTGGTTTTACTGATGTTGACGTCGCTGATTGGTCGGTTATGTGTTATGGTTAGTCGGGAGTGGGCTGTTTCCATTACAGTCTCTTGTCCTGTGCAATCTTCTTGCTGTGTTATTTTATCTTCCTTTGCGTTGCTGGTAATTCCTAGACTGTTTTCGGTTATTATTTTGAAAATGTCTGCTGATGGGGCATCGTCAGGGAAGTTTACCTGTGGTAGGTTGTTCGCTGCAAACATTTCTCTGACAGTTCTTCCGAATGTACCTGGTTTAGCCACGTTGTTTATGTGGGCCTGTATCAGTGTGGTTAGTATGGTGAAGGAGAGATCTTCACTTAGCTTCAGGTAAGTGTTTTCTGCATTGGCTTTATCTTTTGTTTTTTCTAACACTTTAGAGGTGGTGTCTTGTAACTTTGTAATTGCAGCATTGGTTTTGCTTGGGTCAGTTTTTATATGTTTGTTCGACTTTTTTTTTCTTTCGTGTCTTTAATGATATCCTACCTTACTGGGCAGCGTGCTGCCAAAGTATAGTGAGGTCCTTTGCAGTTCAGACATTTTGGGTTCCATATCTGTTGGTGTGCTGTGAGGCTTTCATCTCTTAACTTTTGTTGTATTTGCCTTATGTTTCTAATAAGCTCTGTTGTTGATGGATAGTTTTGTATGTACATCATTATGTTATTGTATTGTACTTGGAGCATTGGCAATTCATGAGTTGTCCTGATGTGTGGTAGCGTTCCATATGTTGTGATTGGTATGTTGTTCTCTATTGCCTTTTTGATGTTAAGTATAGGGGTGTCTGTTTCGTTGTCTATATCTTCTAGTATTTTGCCTTGGAGATCAGGGATATTAACTTGTTTTAGTTGCTTCCTGTAGCCTTCCCAGTCTGCTTTTTGCATTTGGAAACGTGGGCTTGTTGGAACTTGGATTGGGCTTGTAGATAGTTTTATTATCATTGGGATGTGGTCACTGGTAGTTAGTGGTCCTTGTTTTATATGGTAATTCAGGAATGCCTTGTTATTGGTGAAGACTTTGTTTGGGGTTGTTGTTTTGTTAATGCCAATGAATGTGGTGAGGTGTGGTCCTAGGTGGATCAACTTCCCTGTGTTCATTATGGTATGCAGTTCCTGTTTCCGTGGCCGAATATTGGATGTCTTGGGTTCAAATCTCCTATTATATATGTTGAGCAGTTGTAGTTCAATAGTCTTATCAAGTCTGGGGCCGGTAGGTAGTTCCTTCTTGGAGGTAAATATGCTATCTCTATTGCTATTTCTCCAAGTGTGGTAGTTATTTTGATTCCCAGGAATTCGTCCTCGAAATCGTCGATGATTTGATGTTTGAGTATGTGTTTTACAGCAATGGCCACGCCATCATTTAATTTTTCTGTTTTATTTCTTTGGTAGGTTGTATATCCATTTTTTTTCTTGGAATTTGAATTGCCGTGACTATTTATTAAAATTATGTCAGGATCAATGCTGAGGTATGTGTTTGCAAGGTTGTATTTATTTGTTTCCCAGTTGCGGACGTTGTGTTGTATGATGGTAAGTATTCTGTGTTTGTCGTTATTCATTGTGTTTTGATTTTTTGTTTCTTGTTTGTTGCGCGGGTGGCGATCTCTTGTCCGGAACCAGTCCGTTACGGATTCTTCGGAATTTCCGTTGTTCTTCTTTTTTGAAGTTCTGTCTCCTTATTTTAATTCTTTGGTTTATCAGGTAAGCTTCTACTAGTGCTTCAAAGTATTTATCCATTTTAGTTCTTGTTTCGTTATGGCTTGTATAATGTCTGGCATCGTTTTGCATTCACTAGGGACTAATATTTTGTCACACCAGTGAATCTGTAGTTCACAGTCGTCTGCATAGTCTAAAGTCTGGAGCGTTTCTTCGGCCTGGGTATCCATGGTTGCTGTTGTGACTTTTTCCTTACGGCACCTGTCTCTCTTTGGATGGTATTTTGAAGGTCCTGCCTCTCTACTGTGGATGTTGGGTGGATGTTTCGATCATTTGTGACTTTGCTTTGTCAGCTTCATTTGTTTCGTGTACTGTTGCGGCTGGTGTTTTCTCTGCTGCTCTTTTTTCTTCAACGTTGTCTGTCTCCTGTGGTGCATCTGGGTTGGTTAAGCGGGACGCTTGTAGCACAGATCCAGAAGCTGGGTTGTCTGGGAAACTAATTGTTGGGAGATTGTTTCTTCCAAGCATTTTGTTCATCTCTATTTCGAACGTGCCTGGGTTCCCTATGTTCATTATGTGAGAATATAATAGGCAGATGAGCACTTTGTTGTCTCGTATTTCACTCAGTATAATTTTGATGGTATTCTGTGGTTGTGTTGTTTCTTCATCTACTTTCTTTGCAATAGCAGCATATGTTGTATTCTCCTTCTGTTCTTGTTGTTGTTTTTCCTTTGCTACTTTTTCATTTATTATTTTCTTTTTGTATGGCCAGGCCATTGCTAGGGTTCTGTGGGTCTTATATCCTGGTTCCTTCCGATTTTTACAGTTTATACATGCTTTAGCTTGATTCTTGCAGTCCCGGAAAGTATGGGCTTCTTCTGCGCATTCAGAGCATATACTGACATGTTGAACCCTAAGATTACAGATTCTAGGGCCTTGTCTGCCCTTGAAGTGTCAGTGAATCTCAACTTTAAGCAATGTGTGTATTGTTTTATTTTTACCTTTCTAGTTGTTTAGGGAGTACTGACATGTTGAACCCTAAGTTTCCAGATTCCAGGGCCTTGTCTGCCATTGAAGTGTCAGTGAATCTCAGCTTTAGGCAATGAGTGTATTGCTTTATTTTTACCACTTCTTCGATTTTTAACCAGTTGTTTTTTATTTCTAGTTCTTTTATTTCTTGTGCCGAGTGCTTTCCAAATTCGTAGTCAAGTCCACGTACAAATACTGATCATTTTGCTTTAACCTCTGGTGGCATAATGACCTGGAGTCCTATGTCTCCAAAGGCTTGCATTCCCTCAGGGCTCAGAATGGTATCCGCATCCCTGTAGTCCCTGCATATTGCAGTGTATCCATCGTTCGACGAAAAAATCCTTGTGAAGGGTACATTGAGTGTACCATACGCTGTTTCAGTTATCTGAGAACGTGAAGGGGCTGTTCTCTTGTCTATAATCTTGAGTCTAACCTTGGTAGCCATTGGTTTATTTGTTTGTGTCTTCCTAGCATATAATTGTGGGTGATAAAGAAGGTTATCGAAGACCCTTCTTAGTGTGCCTATAGGCGACCCCCGGACAGTGGTGTAACTGCACTATCACTGTTTTTCCACTGCCGGATTGGCCTGTGTTCCCCCGACCTCCAACGGACACACACAATCCCACCTACTGTGAGGTGTGCTCCACTGGAGGGGCTCTAGCACGAATACTTAAATACAAGCAGGTGCCTCGGCCAGGGTAAGTAAGGAAGGATTTCAGCAAGAGAGAAAGACCTCAAACCACGTCAGTACTGCCAATCAATAGCTGCCCTCCAGCAGGAGTGTGGGTCACTCACTCTACCCGTGGGGAGGGCTAACTAGAGTTGATAGTCCTGAACGCTCGTGAGGTAGTCCGGTGACAGTCGTGGTCGTTTCCAAAGGCGGAGGCCCCCAAGGGGCGTTGCCCCAAAAAAGATTTCTGGGAAGGCCAGTGGTAGACAGAGAGGTCGAGTTGTAGTCAGGTCGTCAACAGTAGAAAGAAGGCTGGCTGCTTAGCAGTGAAGGGTCAGAAGAGAAGTCCGTTCACGGCGAAGGCTGGCCAGGCATGGCCGTATTTATACAATTTACGAGGATCAGGATTTGGGGTGAGCGTAGCGAGAGGGCCAATCACAGCGGCTTAAGCTTAAGGTGTGGAACGCTCTAATCCTGAACCGGAGGTTGAAGGTCGAGACCAGTAGGTCGGCGATCGTACCCCTACGTCCTGTAGTGGATTTCTCCCCTACAAACGCTGTTTGTCGGTGAGTAGCCGACCCCACCAATTCCCCAGTGTATGCCTCGTGGTCTAGGTCAACCAGCGCCGCCATGCATCACGGAGCGGGGGTCAACTACTAAGCCACGCCTACCCCTGCTATTTAAGACCTGACCTCGTGGTGACCTGTCTCTTTCCGACATTCGCCAGCCAGCCTTCGCCGTGAACGGACCTCTCTTCTGACCCTTCACTGCTAAAGCCTGCCAGCCTGTCTCTAACCGTTAACGACCCGAACGAAAACGACCACCTCACCACCATTACTCACACAACCGGGAAGCTCGTTCCAGACAACGCCCTTTCTGTGCCTCCCCACTGATCAGGGGTGACTCCTGATCAGAGGCTGCCCTGATTGGGAGATCTGTAACGGCTTCCTGCAGCGGACTTGGGCCGCGATCCCACTGGTGTCACTTGCACCATTGGCTGATTTTCCTTGATCTTCCTTCTTTTTCGCTCTGGCCTGGGGACCTGCACCCTAGAGGTGTATTCGTCCTTGGGTCCCCCCCTGTAACTGTTCACCTCCACTGTAGGAGATTGTGAACACGAAAGGGGGTAGGAGCAGAACCCACCCCTCCGCCGAGCCTTCCTGGGAAACCGTGATCGTGCGGGCCACCTAGGAAGGGGGTAGCAATCCTTAATCCTGCACCCCTCCCCTGAATAGGTACACTTTAAGCTCACGCCTATAAGTGAGCAATTACCAACAATAGGGATATAGGGTCCCCTAACGGGGCTCCTGGGTGAGTGACACAGGAACCACTCTACGACCACTTGACCAGCAAGTGGCGGTGGGGAGTGCTGTAATTCCTGTGTTTAGGTTGCTCGCCCGGAATAGGTAGGGTGCCTGTAAAAACCACAACAGGACTGATGCCACGGAGAACGACCAAAGCAAATGACTAGGACAACTGGAAACAGGATACGGGTACGCTCCCTCTTGGGGGGCGTATCCGAAAAACGCAAGGAGGAACTGGGCATACTACTGTGTGCCCAGCTAAACATCAAATTCGCCGCATTGATAGAAACAAAGGACTCCTACATAGTCCTGTGCCTGGAAGAAAAGGATGTAGACAATATGCTCTCTGCCGACTCAACAAAGAAATTAAAAGAACGAGGATTCGAAATAGTAATACCACCACAACTACGTGCAAAAACATCCGTAGTAATTAAAAGGGTAGATAAAAATATACTGAAACAAACACCAAGCTATATTGCTAACAATATAGAAGAGAAGAACCCACGGGCCAGAGTTGAGGAGGTGGTGCTAATGCCTGGTGCTTCCACCGTGATGAAGGTCAGGTTTGGAGAGATCTCCATGGCACAAAAAGCCCTAGAGAATGGCCTCTGTATCTCCCACTATCATCTGACAAAACAAGAAATTGAGCAGGAGGAATTTTATGCAATAACACCGTGTTGGAACTGTTATAAATACAATCATTTAGCCTTAAACTGTACACTAAAAGATAAGAAGTTCTGCTCCGAATGTGCAGCAGAGGGCCATACATTCAGAGAATGCAGCAACAAAGATAACCCCAAATGCCTGAACTGCAATGGGAACCACCGAACACTAGCAGCGCGCTGTCCCATAAGGAAAGAAATAATCAGAAATCTGAGAGAAAAAGAAAAGACAAATAAGAAGATTGAAACAGACCCTAACAAGACATATGCAGCAATTGCAAAGCTGCAAGATACCACCTCTAAAGTCCTGAAGAAAGCCAAAGAAAATCCCCTCATGCAACCGACATACCTCAATCTGAGTGAAGGATTACCTTACACAATTCTAACCAGTATTATACATGCACACATCAACAACATTGCAAAACCAGGAACCTTCGGAAAAACGATCAGGGAAATGTTTGCTGCAAACAATCTGCCAGAGGTGAAATTTCCAGACGACGCCCCCTCAACAGAAATATTTAAAATTGTCACCGAGAGTAGCCTGGGAGTAATCAACCCACAGGAGCACATAACCAAACTAGGCACAGAAGAAAACGTCATGGAAATAGACCCTATCACCCAAGCAGTCACACCACACCGCAAATCATCAGATTCCACAACTCAGCAAACAGAGAAACCACAACCTGCAAAAGCTGACCCAACCAAAGCGAAATCAAGAAAAGAATCCCACTCTGGCCATCGTGCCCCCCCATCTTCACCAAGCGATGTGCAGCCAGCAGACCTAGGCAATGAGATCGGCATCCGCTTCTACTCAGTCAACACACCACCTACAATAACAAATGACAGACTTCTGCAGGAAATCAAGGAAGGCACAGTAAAATTCACCTTCGAAGATGATAGGGTAGAAGAATCCTATATACACCAATTGATAAATGCAGGACTTATAAACACCAAATACAATAGAATTGAAAGAGTAGATATAACTAAATTTAAGAAAATCAGAACGGGATTGAAGGAGGAAAGGAGTAGACACTCGCCAGGAGATGCACGAGCCAGCAAACACCCTACACCAAGTTCTCGGGATCCACGACTACTCAAAATAAATTATTAAAGATAATTCAGCACAACGTCCTTGCCTGGAATCTGACGAGGAAATCAGAACTCACCAACATATATAGCACAATAGACCCAGACATCATCCTTATCAACGCACATGGTCGGAAAAAAAGTGACAAAATCAAGATCTTTAACTACCATGTACATCAAATGAACATACACGACGAACCACACGACGGCATAGCAATAGCTATAAAGCGTAACATACAATACAAAATCATTGACAACTTTCGAAGTAACTTCCTTGCAGCCGAAGTAAATACAACAAGAGGCCCAATAACTATCGGAACCTCATATTTAACATTCAGAAGGCCAATATTCCCTACAGGGGACATCTTAAAACTAATGAGGCAAAACAATCCAGCATACTTCATAGGAGACCTCAATGCTAAACACACAACCTTAGGAAACAATATTAGAAACCCAGGAGGAAAAATCCTCCATGCTCTCATCGAACACGGGACAATAACACACCTCGGGCCCGACTTTGCAACTTACGTATCAGCCGGTAACTCTGGGAAACCAGACATTGTTTTAACCAATAGGCATCACCATCTAAACGTACATCTAAAAGCTGGACCCACAACAACCAGTGATCATCTACCCATAATAGCAACTCTATCCACATCCCCGATACAAATTCCATCAATCCCAAGATTTTCACTCAAGAGAGTAAATTGGGAAAAATTTAAATCGGATCTTAGCAACAACGAACCAACACTCCTACACAACAAAGACACAACAGAGATTGACAAAACACTGGATACATGGTACAATGAAGTAATAACAGCAATGAAAAACAACATCCCAAAAACAACATACCGTACATTACCACATGCACAATTAACATATGAAGAGAAAATGATCCAAACTAGATTCACCAATCTATATGAATACACAAAAACACACGGGTGGAGCAATGACAACAGAATATTATACAGGAATCTAAAAGAAGAACTGAAAGACATAAGCAAGAACAAACACAATGAAACATGGAACAAGCTGATCCATGATACACAAGCAGATTACAGAAATCCAAAAGCATTCTGGAAAAAAATAAAAAACCTAATGGGAACTAATTCGGAAGAAACTAGCTACATAAAAGACAAAAACGGTAGAAAGGCAACAGAACCACACGATAAAGAACCAATATTTAGAGAATACTGGAAAGACATATTCAGAATCAACGACGAAGACAATAGAAGCTTCTGCCAAGAAACAGAACAGGCAACTAGAACATATTTGAGCCAGAACAGAGAAATGGAAACCTACCAGGAAAATCAACCTCAATTCATTAAATATCAATAATTCATTAAATATCAATAACCCAACTTAAAAATATATATAATGCCTCACTTGCAACTGGCTTCTTCTCTACCAAATTTAAAATAGCCAAAATCAGACTCATCCCGAAAACAGGAAAGACCCATACCCAAGCAGAGAACTACAGACCTATCTCACTACTGGAAACACCCGGTAAAATATTGGAAAAAATAGTCAACCACAGACTCAGAAATTTTCTAGACCAAGAAAACAAATATAACCCGATACAGCACGGCTTTCGGAAAAATCGAGGAACCAACACAGCAATAGCACTAATATACGAATCAATTGCAAATGCTGCAAGCAACAGAGACCAATGTAATATAATTCTAAGAGATGTGTCAAAAGCATTTGATAAAGTCTGGCATGAAGGACTGAAGTTGAAAATAATCAAATTGACATGCCACCGTAGTTATGTATCTAAGCTACTGTGCCGAGTAGCAACCCTGTACATAAGCTACTGTGCCGAGTAGCATTTATATATATAATCACGTGGCAACACTGCACGTGTTATGTGGCAACATTGCCCCGAGGCTGCCATATGGCAAGGCAGCTTCAGTCTGACTGTGTGAGCCGTGCATGGCACATGCGAGTCACCACTTGTATTTCTCTCATCCATAATAAACGGACTCAGTGTTACTCAGTGTTTCCCTAGCCATCACTGCATTCTTCAGGGCACACTAGTAACTTTCATGGCGCAGTGTCTAGGATCTGTGGACTTACAAAGTGTGTGAACAATGCCGACAGTTACGTCTGCCGGTGATGCGCGTCGACTCATAGTGTGTTGTGTTGTGTTGCGCTGTGTTTCGCCGCGGTGTGCAGTGTTGCTCCGTCACAGTGCGTTTTAGTGACGGTGCCAGTGTTAGTGTCAGTGTATTAGTGTGTGTCTAGAGCTGAGTTGAGCATTGGCCTGTTTTTTGTGGTACCCACGGAGCACGCAGGCGTACACCCTTCTCGTGCGACCTCCGGTGGGACACTGGTCTTGCCTCCCCCTCCGCCAGCCACCACGCTCCGCTCTGAGACACACACACACACACACGCACTCACTCACGGACAGAACAGTGGACCACAGGCGTGATTTTTGCGCTGTTTATGTCATATATATGTGGTTCGAGTTGTTGAGGCGCCACTTTATATATTAAACAGTGCAGTCCATGCACACACAAAGATGGGAGGTAAGAAGGGACGTCAAGATGGGAGACACGACTCCCCACCACCTTCTCCTCCACCGGGCGCAGACTCTCATTCTCCACCTCCAGTGACGGACATCGCCACAATTCTGAAGTGGATGGACGACCGGGACGAGAGACGCAGAGAGATGGAACTTCAGAGGGAGGAGACACGAAGAGAGGAGGAAAAGTTGCGTTTTGAGGCGCTATTGGCGACCCTGGCGCTAACCCACCCTCCCTCACTTGCAGGTAGTGCGCACCAAGGCGCCAGTACACTCCCTCCTCCACCACACCAGCGTCCTCCAGGTACTCTTGCTACCCCAACAGCTCCCAAGGCATCTGTTCAACCCCCACCCGCCCTCTCACCAGACGTCACGTTTCAGCTTTTTCGTGAGTGGAGGCGGCGTTGGACAGATTACTCCACGATGGTGGACCTTCACATCATGCCTCCAAACAAACAGCTCATCCAACTGCGGATATGTTTGTCGCTGGAGACCCAGAGAGTCTTGGAGCACACGTTGCAAGTGCCTCCCGATTCTACATCTTCAGTGACGGATGTGCTCGACCTTTTACAGGAGCATGTTAAGGGTCGGAACAATGAGGCTTTGCGTCGCCGTGCCTTCACCAGCTGCAAGCAGGCGGAGAACGAATCCTTTGACGACTTTTTTGTGCGTTTGAAGAGTTTGTCAGAGGAGATCGAAGTCTGCAAGGCGCACAGCCGGGAATGTGAGGAAGCCTGGATCAAGCACGGGATCTTGACAGGTGTCAGGCATGAAGAGTTGATGCAGCGACTCATCCCCCTGGACGCTTCCTCCACACTCCAGGTGGTAGTGACTGAATGTCGGTCATACGAGGCCACCAAGTCCGCCACCTCTGCCTTACTTTACTTTACTTTTTATCCTTTCGCCACTGATCGGCTTGTTAGCCGCTTGGGCGATCGGTCACGTCTCTTTTCCTTTATATTCTTCACCAAAAGGTCGGCTCGCTAGCCGCCCGGGCGATCGGTCACGTCTCTGTCACGCACTGTTGGCAAATGCTGGGCATGCACCGGCTCCTGAATGTACCTGAACCCGCTCCAGTGTTGGTCAAGTCTTCTCTTGAAAGAGCTCACACTCGGTGCCGTCACAACACTCTCTGGTAGATTGTTCCAAGAGTTTACAACCCTCACTCCGAAAAAGTTTGCCCTCACGGTTTTCTGGACTTGCGGCTTCTTCAATCTTGAGCTGTGACCCCTTGTGGGGCGAGCGTCCGCCAGCTCCAAGTAAGGACACTCAACTGAGTAGTGCCCCTGAGATGCTTATAAACCTCAACTAGGTCCCCCCTTGCCCGTCTGTAGTATAAGCTAGGCAAGTTCAGGCGCTCCAATCTCTCAGGGTAGCTGAGATGCTGAAGTGCAGGCACCAGTTTGGTGGCCCTCCTTTGAACATTTTCAACCAACTGACAGTCCCTAGCATATCTCGGGGACCAGATGGGGTGACAGTACTCCAGATGGGGAAGCACTTCACTCCTGAAGATCGTCACGAGGGACGGACCGTCTAGATATCTGAACGACCTTCTTATAAGACCCAATAATTTATTTGCCTGATTTACCTTCTTCTCACAATGGCCCGAGAACTTCAGCTCATTGTCAACATACACACCCAGGTCCTTCTCACACACAGTCTCAACTAGTACATTTTCTTCATCCCGTTGGGACATATGGTACGCCTCCTTACCGTTGGTACGCCCCAGGTGCATCCTCTTACACTTCGTGACATTGAATCTCAGCAGCCATTCCTTCAACCATTCCTGGAGCCCACAGAGGTCCTTCTGCAGCTCTTCACAGTCCGCTTGGTTCTTAATTTCCCGAAATAACTTGGTGTCATCGGCAAACATTTGTATGGAGGAGTGTACAACGTCAGGCATATCATTTATGAAGCAAACAAACAACAGCGGGCCCAATACACTACCCTGCGGTACCCCACTTGTTACAGGTACAGATGACGATTTCGTGCCATTAATCACCACACATTGCTTGCGGTCATGTAGAAAGTCTTCTATCCACGCTAGGACATTTCCCCGAATTCCGTACCCTTCCAGTTTGATTTTCAGCCTTTCGTGGGGTACACTGTCGAAAGCCTTGGCAAAATCTAGGTAAATATTGTCGATATTACCACCCTGTTCTAGCCCCACCTGCTGTGAGAGCTATCTCACAATACAAGAAGGATAAGAAGGCGGCCAACAACGCGAAGGCTGCCACACGTTCTTCCACGCCTCCGCCTAGTGCTAACTGTGGCAGCTGTGGAAAGCAGCACAGCCCCAAGACTTGCCCGGCCGCCGACGCACTGTGTCGTGGATGTGACCGTAAGGGCCACTGGTCTAACACAGACAGGTGCCCTGCACGAGGCCACAAGTGTCAGGCCTGCGGTCGCTATGGACACTACGGCAAGTGCTGCCGCCAACCCAAGCCCAAAAGCCCGAGACGAGGAGGACAGCAGCGCACTTCCCTCGGGGTGGTTCGCACACAGCCCCCTCCAGATGGCCCACGCAGCCCCAAGCAGCAGCGGAGTCACATCAGGAGGGTGGAATCGACCACACGCCCCAGGGCTACCCCTTCCCCTACTATCCGCGTCGCCGTCACACACGGTGATGTGTCGGGTCACATCGAGGTGATACCGGACACCGGCGCCGATACTACGGTGATTGGGTTGAAGCACCTCCAGAAACTGGGCCTCACCAAACGTGACCTGGGACCACCGCCGCAGCTGCTGTACTACAATGCGGACGGTTCCCAGATGCCGGACGCTGTGGGCTCCTTTCAAGCAGAGATCACCTACGGCGACAGGTCGTGTCACGGATGGATCGACGTGCGGCCCACTCTCGCTACACCCTTGTTGTCGTGGGAGCACTGCAAGGAGTTAGGCGTGGTGCCCAGAGACTTTCCTGAGCAGATCCCAGCTGCTCGGTACACCGCCAGCAGGGTGCGTGAGTCGACGAGCAACGCGCCTGGCGCTGCCACACGGAGCTGCCCAGAACCCGCGTCCACTCCCACCCACACAGGACGCTCCCCTGCCCAGATCCTGTATGGTCACCCTCTCCGCTCTTGCGTTCCTACACACGCCAAGGCCTTTGCGAAGGACTGGCAGACCAAAGCCGAGAGCTGTGACCGCCACGCCGCTTCACGTGCCCAGGACGCCAAGGCTCGGTATGACGACCGTGCACGCCCTCTTCAGCCAGTGGAGATTGGTGCCCTTGTCCGCGTCCAGGACCCGACGACGACACGTTGGGACAAGGTTGGCATAGTGATGGGCGTCGGCCAGTCGCGGGACTACAAGGTCAGGATGCCGAGCGGCCGTGTCTGGTGGAGGAACCGCCTCTTCCTCCGGCCAGTCCCACCCCCTGCTGGTGGTCCCCTGACCGAGGACGAGTCCCCTACATCTCACGAGGATCCGCCCCACAGTGCACCTCGACGCTCGGAGCGACTTAGGACTAAGAAGTCCGCTCAAGACAAAGACTATGAGCGTGAGAGGGGAGGGAGATGTAGGTTATGCATCTAAGCTACTGTGCCGAGTAGCAACCCTGTACATAAGCTACTGTGCCGAGTAGCATTTATATATATAATCACGTGGCAACACTGCACGTGTTATGTGGCAACATTGCCCCGAGGCTGCCATATGGCAAGGCAGCTTCAGTCTGACTGTGTGAGCCGTGCATGGCACACACGAGTCACCACTTGTATTTCTCTCATCCATAATAAACGAACTCAGTGTTACTCAGTGTTTCCCTAGCCATCACTGCATTCTTCAGGGCACACTAGTAACTTTCACCTACCAATATTACAACACTACTATGCAATTTCTTAGATAACAGAAAGGCCAAATTAATCATCGACAACCATCTAGGACAAACTTTCAACCTTCATAGTGGAGTTCCCCAAGGCAGTAACATATCGCCGACATTATACACTGTATACACGGCAGATATGCCGCAACCACGGCAATCAGAATATATAGTGTTACGAACCTCCACCCAGCACTACGAAGCACGCCATCTATTGTCCTGATCTACCTACCCAGCACCACGAGCAACGCCATCTAGGGACGAGACACGAGTATGACTCGTCTTAGTTACCACTCCGAGGTTTCCCTTCTCCATATCCTGGGTTGCGTCACCTCCTCAAAGTCTTCTTTGTCAGCTCCAATTCGAGGAGAGGGCACTTGGCTCTGGGAAGTGACCACAGGATCATCTATCCTCTAAACCTACGTGCAGTGACTACCTACCGTCTTCTATAATACTCAGCTTTACTCGTCAGCCATCTCAGCTCCTCACTTAAGTACTTGTATTTTGTATTAACTCCCCCACGTCCACTTGCTTCAAGATTGTTTATGTTGTATTAATATGTATATACTGTTAATGTTTAGGTTAAGTTTGGTTAAGGGTAATTTATAAGCTGAATATTTTGTTAAGGGATTTATGGTACTCTATTATATACAACGAAAACTCGCATCCTTTGTCTACCCTTTTATAGTCCGATTGTCTTTGTTTTTTTATTGTTGTTACCTGTTGGGATCTGGGTAGACTTTTAACTATATTCTAAATCCCCAACTCGTAACAAATGGCGACCGTGACAGGACTCGACCTTAAGTACCATATTCCTTCCTCCCTTGTAACTCCTTGTTAATTATTCCTCCCAGTCACTTCTGTTCACAATTGTTTTACGGTGGTTTAAAGTTTCCTTCATATGTGTGTGCATATATTGGTATTACCGTACAGTAAGCGTGACAGACGTAGGATATTAGGTTCCAAGTGTCATAAGACTTACCTGTTATTACACGTGGCAGTTGTGTAGTAAGTCTTATCATGTTGGGAAGAATCCGGATCTGTTAATGCCGTACCCTCACCTATAGGTTGTTCCATAGTCACTAGTTTACGGTGAAGTGATATCTTGGGACGCTAGCTCTACCAGGACCTATAATTATAAAGCCTCACTATTGTTCTTTCTCTCATTATCTCATTCAGGGTCAATCATACCATTTATCAGGGCATCCGATCTTTATATTAATGCCGTAATACGCCCTACCTCTTCATATATCAGGGTTGTTAATCCGACTTTATATTTATGCCGTAATACGCCCTACCTCTTTCAAGTCTCTTATCCTTATTCAAGGATCTTCTCAGAAGAACAATAATCATAAGTGTAATTTCCTAGGTATAACTTGGTTTTCGGACTTTCTGGTTATATCCACTGCCGTGATATTTTCTAGGGTTATCCACTATTCATCTTTTGGACCACACTTATCCTATTTTTCTTAACAATGGCCACCTCAGGTTTTGATCTCCAGGATTTTATTGAAAATCCTTCCGTAGCTAAATTACGTGTTAATATCCTGAAGAAAGAATGGAAAGAAATAGCCAACTATTACAATATCCCATTTTCACAGCAACTGACTAAGGAAATGTTAAAAATCATGTGATTGAAGTGTTGGTTCAACAAGAAGTTTTAAAAGAATCCGCTGTTGACAGATTAACGCCCATGTCCAAGAAACTTCAACCACTATCCACCACCCCTCCTCACTCAGAAGTTGCCTCAGGTCTGGCTAGCCCTCAAGAAGAAACGCAACGAATAGACGCCTTAGAACTAGAACGAGCTAGGTTCGAGTTCCAAATCAAAATGAAAGAACTAGAGTTGGAACAGACGAAGTTGGAGCAAAAGTTGGAGCATGAGGGAAGGTCGGAACAGGCCAAGTTGGAGCATGAGGAAATGATGGAACGGGCCAAGTTGGAGCAGGAGGTTAGACTGAAAGAACTACAGGTAAGAGAGATAGAAGTCACCTTAACATCGGAGTTCAGATCAAAAGAAGTGGCATTAAGAGAGAAACTAGCTGCTTTTAACCCTGCTACTGCTTCTTCCCTTGTTCCCGGGTTTGATGAATCCGATATGGACGGGTCATTTAGGACTTGAGAAAATAGCCGGGAAGAATGAGTGGCCAAAGGACAAGTGGGTGTCAGTGTTAGTTCCTAAATTATATGGTAAGGCTCGTAGAGTTTATAACTGTTTAGACCAGACTGATGACTATGATAACGTAAAAAAAGAATATCCTCACCTCTTATGCTATCACGCCAGATGGATACCGGCAGAAGTTTCGTAAACTAACCAAACCATTTCCACACCTTGTTGAGTTTGCTCAAGAAAGCTTAGGTTTTTAAGAAGTGGTTAGAGGTTACAGAGACCTTCCACATTTGTGATTGCTAAATTTGGTAGTCCTGAGGAGTGGAAGAGCATACCATTTCACATCTTGAAGCATGTGAGGAGCGTGGAGAGGTTAATTTAGGGCGTGCTGCTGAGCTGGCTGATGCGTACGCTTTGTTGGTGGAGTCACTGGGCAGTAGAGAACGTGGTACTTCCCGGACATGTTAGGTCCTCCTCTGATGATAACCTTGGGAACGTGAGTGGTAGGTCGAAAGGAACCACCTACTTTCCCCGATGCAACCAAGTTTTATTGTTCTTACTGTAAAAAACCAGGCCATACGATCCAGTCTTGTAAACACCCAAAGTGTCGAACTTCTAAAAGTAGTTCCCTGGATCCCACATTCAAACCAATAGCAACCACCAATGTGGAAAGGCCTCATCAGGATCTCTTCTCTTCATTCACCTATGAGGGAAAAATTTCAATCATAGAGGGGTCTCGTTCTTTCCCTATTCGTATACTACGTGATACGGGCGCAGCACAATCTATCCTCCTGTTTAACGTCATTCCTGATATATCTACCGCATTTACTAATGAGTGTTCTAATTTCAGATCTCTCATCCCATTCTTCCTATCCTTTAGCTAAAGTGCACCTCCATGTCCCTTGATTACTGGGAAGTGCAAATAGCCATTAGGAAAAACCCAATGCCTGTGTGCGGCATTCATTTATTATTGGGTAATGACTTGGTAGGAGATCTAGTGGTTCCCAACATAAAGACAGTCGACTCTCCCTTACCTGTCAACTCCACCACTGACCTTAAAGAAACTATTCCTCATCTTTTCCCATCTTGTGCTGTCACCCGGTCACAGAGTGTGCGAAATGGGCCCTCTTCATCTAAAACCACCTCTAATATCTTCCTACCCACAGAAGATCTGTACAATAAGACCATTAGTAAGGAGGAGCTCGTTAAAGCCCAACAATCTGATCCATCTTTGTTCAAACAGGTGATGAAAGACCCCAGTGTGGACCATTGTACATCTTCGGCTTACCACCCACCGTCCCAAGGTTGCTTGGAACGGTTCCATCAAAACTTTCAAGTCGATGCTAATAAACTATCTCCTCTCAACTATATAGTCCATACTCCTGATCGCAGAAAAGATTCACAACTTGTTCACATTAATCTCATGAAACTTTACCATTCCAGGCAGTCAGAGGAAGACATCCCAGAGGCTATAAGCCAACCTGTATTGCATACGGTTTTGTCAGGGCCGGAGCCGGAGACAGATGACATGGACCTATTGGAGAATTTAGACTTCCCTCTACCTAAAGAAAACCCTACTAACAGTCACATACTCAACAACTTGGATGAGTATTTTTCTGTTCTGAATCCATCTCAAGCAAAAGATCTCACTAAGTTATTATCAACATTTCCTAAAGTTACATCAGACCTCCCAGGGTTTTGCAATATACTTAAACATGATATTAAGCTAATCTCGGATGATGTACAACCCATTAGGCAATCAGCCTATCTACTAAATCCACAAAAAAAAGAGATTATGAAAAAGGAGGTAGATTTTTTGTTAAAACATAACTTAGCTGAGCCTAGTACCTCCCCCTGGGCTTCACCTTGCCTTCTCATTCCAAAACCCGATGGCACTTTTCGTTTCTGTACCGATTATCGTAAAGTGAACCAGGTCACTGTCTCAGACTCCTACCCTTTACCTTTGATTGAAGATATAATAGACAGGCTGTGCCAAATTTTATCAGTACGGTGGACTTATTGAAAGGATATTATCAAGTGGGACTCACGGATAGGGCCAAAAATAATCCGGTGACACCCATTTGGTCTTTTTCAATATTTGGTTATGGCGTTTGGCTTTTCTATGCTCCGGCCACATTCCAGAGGGCCATCAACTTCCTAATTCAGGATTCCAGGTGGGACGTTCGCCTACCTGGATGACCTGGTGGTGGTGTCGGACGGCTGGGACGAACATCTGGTGCGTTTGGAGATACTGTTGGCACGACTGCAAGAGACTGGATTCACCATAAACCTGGCTAAATCTGCTTTTGGCCGGGCCTCAGTGACTTACCTGGGACATATCGTTGGGCATGGTATGGTGAGACCCAAGGACGCAAACGTTAAAGCCATCTTGTCCTTCCCTACTCCAAGGAAGAGGAAGGAACTCATGCGCTTCCTGGGGATGTGCGGCTACTACCGTCGGTTCTGCAGTAACTTCTCCAGCGTGGCCGGACCCCTCACAGACCTTACCAGTTCTGCGGTCCCTTACATCTGGAACCAGAGGTGCGACCAGTCTTTCCACCGCCTCAAAGCCTTCCTTGCCTCCAAGCCTGTAGTCCACCCCCCTGACTACACCTCGCCCTTCCATCTGCAAATCGACGCTCGTGGTGTCGGAGTGGGGGCTGTGCTCCTACAACCCGACCCAACCACTGATGTTCTTCACCCTGTGGCATATTACTCCGCCAAGTTGAAAAAACATCAGACCAACTACTCGACCATAGAGAAGGAGGCCTTGGCTCTGGTGTTGGCAATAAAGAAGTTTGAATGTTACCTCCAGTCTAGCCCACAAACAACCCTAGTCTTCACCGACCATAACCCACTCACGTTCATCCAAACCAACAAGACCTCCAACCAGCGAATCCTCCGCTGGGCTCTCCTCACCCAGCCCTATAATCTACAAGTCCGGCACATACAGGGGGTCGATAACCTGATTGCAGACTCCTTATCCCGAGCTCCAGTGGAAATGCAGCAGCTACTCTCCAGACGCGCACCAGGGGATCACCTCCTTCGCGCTCCGCTAAGGCTACGTGAGGCCTTTGAGTGGGGTGTTACGAACCTCCACCCAGCACTACGAACCACGCCATCTATTGTCCTGATCTACCTACCCAGCACCCGGAGCAACGCCATCTAGGACGAGACACGAGTATGACTCGTCTTAGTTACCACTCCGAGGTTTCCCTTCTCCATATCCTGGGTTGCGTCACCTCCTCAGTCTTCTTTGTCAGCTCCAATTCGAGGAGAGGGCACTTGGCTCTGGGAAGTGACCACAGGATCATCTAACCTCTAAACCTACGTGCAGTGACTACCTACCGTCTTCTACAATACTCAGCCTTACTCGTCAGCCATCTCAGCTCCTCACTTAAGTACTTATATGTTGTATTAACTCCCCCACGTCCACTTGCTTCAAGATTGTTTTATGTTTATTAATATGTATATACTGTTAATGTTTAGGTTAAGTTTGGTTAAGGGTAATTTATAAGCTGAATATTTTGTTAAGGGATTTATGGTACTCTATTATATACAACGAAAACTCGCATCCTTTGTCTACCCTTTTATAGTCCGATTGTCTTTGTTTTTTTACGCGCTACCTGTTGATCTGCAGACGGTCCATATTCTAAATCCCCAACTCAAAATAATAGCATACGCAGATGATAAACACGGCATAGTCAGGTACCCAGAAAATCCAAAACATGGGCCATTAGAACAAGCAGAGAAATAGAGATAATAAAACAAACTATGAACGAAAAATGGAAGATAAAAACCAATGTCCAAAAACTCAAAATAATTCACATCGCAAAAACAAACCCATACCCTATTATTGTCAACAACCAACAAATACCATATGCTGCCAACGGAAAAATATTAGGACTCAAGATATCCAGAAGCGGAATAATCCTCCACATCAACGAAAGAATAGCTATGGCAAAATCACAACTTACAAAGCTCAGAAGATTCCGCCAATTAAACACCAACACGCAATTGCACCTATACAAAGCACTGATCAGACCACACTTAGAATACCCTCCGATACATCTGAACACAATCGCAAGAACAAATCAACTTAAATTTCAAGCAGTGCAAAATATAGCCCTCAGAAAAGCGGCAAAACACCAACCACCATACACACAAACAGTACAAGACATACACACAGAACACGGCATAGACCCACTCAACACCAGAATACACACACAAGCAAATGCAATATGGGAAAAAATCCAGCAAGAACAGGATCCCATACTAAACCAACTAATTGAGGAAAATAACAACACATCGCACAGATGGTGGCCTAGAAGCAGGAAAAATGATAACGAAGAACCAGAGCCTCTATATACACAATAAAAAAGAACCAAAAGATGGGCACAACTCTCCAGTCACACAAGGACCTGTAGGGACCCCACAAATCAACAAAGACCTAAATAGTTCACAAACACCCCAAAAGGATCATCCCCCAGTGCCATTAAGGACCTGGAGTGGACCCCCTAACATAATATGCCCCAAGGACAACTTAGAACAACTTAGCTTAGCTTGGCTGAGACCGGCCTTCCCTTACCCCATGAACCACTAAGGCAGCACTGTTGACGGAAGGCAAAAAAAAAAAAAACCCGTCTCCGCAAGGTGGATAGCCCACCTGCTGTTAACCTCCTCCTCTATTTCCCACTTCTGAACTTTACCTTGTACTGTACCCTTCTTGCACTCTCAGAGCTAGTGCTCTCTTCTCTCTGTATAACCAACCAACCAACCTGTCTCTTTCTACCCACACCAACCAGCCAGCAACACCTCCTCCGCCTGCCTGGTGGTCCTCGCTCCCGCCGGCGAGCATGGCGACCCTCAGGCTGGTCCTCCTCTGAGCACCCTCACCAACCAGCTCTCTCTACATCACGCTTGTAACCATGCTGCCTTCCCAGTACCAAGCTGCATTGTACATCCAATACAACATGTATATAGAGAGCACATTGTGAGTTTCCTTTCTCCAACCCATCCTGAGTGTGAACCAAATATCTTGAACCCCACAGTCCTCTGCATAGACCTAGTCTCTCGGCGTAGCTGGCTGTATGAGATCGTGGGGGTCACCAAGGTGGAACGACTGAAGCTCCATGGTGACATCAAGATCACCTTCGCCGAGAATGGTATGCCCGTACAGCTCGTGGAGATCCCAGACATCAACGGCATTCCATTTAAAATGATTGCCTACAAGTGGGACAACCTGAAGCTGGGAGTAATCTCCCACGCCGAAATTGCCCACGTGGACCAAGCAGAGCTGAGTGAGCTCCGCAAGGGGCAACTCCAAGTTGTGAAGAAGCTGTCCGACACCACTGCCCTCATTGAACACCATACAACCTTACCCAAGGAGGCTCAACTGGCGTGGGTAACTGTGCCAGTCAAGCCCTACTGCAGACCGAAACGCTGTTACAAATGCCAGCACTACGGACACACTGTCAACAAGTGTGAGGCGCAGGAGGACACCTGCTCCCTGTGCGGCAACCCCGGACACTGCTACACGGTCTGCCCCAACACAGTAAAAATATGCGCTGCCTGTGGCGGCCCACACTCCTCCGCCGATCGGGCCTGCCCAAAATGGAAGGAGGAGTGCAGGATAGCCAAGGCGCGACTCGACAAGAAACTGAGCTACAAAGAGGCCCTCCTTGCTGTACGCTCCCAAGACAAGAAAAAACCAGCAGAAAAGAAAAACCAAGAAAAGAAAACCCAAGAAAAGAAAACTCAAGAAAAGACACCCGCCACACAGAATCAAGAACACTACGAGGCCCGTGGAGCTGAAGCCCACGTGGTCAACCTCACCGTCTCCGACTTCTTCCACACCTATGAGAACTTAAGACACGAGGAAGACGAACAACAAGACCCAAACGCGAACGAATGGACACTTCAAGAGAGCAAGAAGAGGAGGAGAGTTAGAAGAAAATCTACATCAAGCTAAGAAGAAGACCAAGACATTTCCTCCACACAAGAAAACAATACACACAATCCAGCCGACCAAGCACTGAGAATCCATGGCCCAACCCAACACGCACCTGACGCTTGACCTGACGTTAGCCTGACTCTGTCCTGTCGCCTCCCGGCCGCGTCCAAGTGAGTTGCTGCTGCCTCCAACTTATACTCCCTCATGCAAGCGGTGTTTAGCCACTGCACCTATTCTCTCCTCCTAAAATTCACTTCAATCCTCCCTTTATTCTTCCCCTGAACCTCCTTCCCCCCTGTCAATAGCATTTCATGTCATCTCATGCTGTACGCTGATTGGCTGGTAGGCGTGCGGCCGGAGCTCAGTTGGGAGTTGTAAGGGAAAGGAGCCACTACAATAATCCCCCTCCCCTCCCGGCGCGGCGGGAGGCTGGATGTTGTCCGGGTTGCGTCCCACACATAACACATACCGAGCAGGTGTACGTACGACTCGGCCACTATGTGTAGTAACTCCGCTTAGTGACACAAAACCTGTGGGAGTAAGAGGGTTTGGGATTAGAGGAGGTTGTATGTAATGGTTGTTGTGTTCTGTTGCTGCAGGCTGCATCAGGAGGAGGGTCCGCAGTGAGCAGGTTCTATGACAGAGGGGGTCTATTACAGGTGCAGGTTCTATGATAGAGGAGTGGCTCCATGATAGGTGCAGGATCTATGACGGAGTGAGGGTCTATGACAGGAGGAGTGGTCTATGACAGGGAGTGATCTATGATAGGAGGAGGGTTCATTACAGGTGCAGGTTCTATGACAGTGTCATGATCGTGATAATGGCTAACCTTAAAACCTTAAGGATTCATATTACGCTCAAAAGTCCACAAAACCTTCTGAGTCCCCCAGTGGAAACGTCCTCCGTTTTCTCTGTTCCTTGATGACGTCATCGATAGGCCGTCTTTGTTTAGACGCTGTATGTTGGGACCTGTTGCCATCCAACCCTTTGTAATCAATTTAATTTTGCTTTTGATAGCTGAGTCAGAGCATTGTTAGTGAAGATAATAGTAGGGAATGAAACTGAGTTCATAGTCTCAGTTTCAACGTCAGAGTGTACAGTAAATTAATTCATCGGAATTGAAGTAGGTGGGCTCCCTGGTCTGTTTTGAGTGAGGGCCCCGCTGGCATTTCTACCGTTAGTGAGTGCCCGTCCCTTCATCCATACAGGTATGCCATTCCACTCTGTGTTGTAATTCGCCCTTCTTTAAGTGATTGTGCAAGTGTTACAGTAACGTAGTTGATATGCTCTGAGTGAAGTCATATTTACGTCTTTAACGTCCCCTGAAACGTGATGATGTTGTCACCGTTAGTGAGTGCCCGTCCCTTCATCCATACAGGTCCCTAACGCAGCCTAGGCCGTGTCTGTAGCGTGGATGTTGTATCCACTATGTCTGGGGAGATGTCCGAGGTCCAGTAGGATCAGTTACCTTCGTGAGACCCGGCCGTCAGACACTTCAGACTACCTATAGCCCCCATACCTGGCTCGTCTGGCCCTAACGCTCGGTCCACGAGGTGACGCCGGATCACCAAGCCACACACCACTACCAGCCCCCATCATTGGTGGATGAGTGTCTAACTCAGTTGGGCTATTTGTGTGGTGGAATTAATCCACTGGGATCTCCAGAGTTCGTCGGATAGTACTCCATGGTGGCTGGACCCCATGGCTGTTGCTTGAGTATCACTCCTGACGACTGAGTGTTGTAGTGGCAGTTGCTCTAATATGTATGGTGCTAAGTGACAATCCTAGTTGTGCTATTGAGTATGTCCACCCAGTAGGGTTGGAAGGGTATTGAATATGTCCACCCAGTAATGGTGTGAGTATGTTGAGCCTGAGGGCCTAGTAATAGATTTCGTCTGTTAGTACCAACCAATTTTTTCTTCTAATTTCATATTCATGTTTAAATAAACTTTGTATCTGTATAATTGTGTATATTATTTACCTACAGTATCTACCGTTATTTCTTCCCTATTGCTTGATACTATCATGACACCTACCCACGAGCCTCCTATCGTCACGCTACCAATGGTGATATATAACAGTAAAAGGAATTGTTGGTGGCAGTAGCAGCCCTCATAAATGGTGGCAGCTCAAGCCCTCATAATACTTATACCACAAACTTCACTTGTGGCAACCACATCTCTTTTAAAACTTCCATAGCAAAACTTGTGCCATTATAATCATTGTTATAAATCTTCTTAATTACAAGATTTGTAACTAGGTGAGAAGGTTGGGTCAACTTACACTGTCCTGACTACCCACCGTTGCGGTTGCTTTTTAAAGATTAGTAGGGTAATTACCTAATACCTGACCATTGTGGACCTGATCTCACCCTCCTCTGTATATATATATATATATATATATATATATATATATATATATATATATATATATATATATATATATATATATATATATATATGTATATGTATATATGTATGTATATATGTGTATATATGTATAGGTATGTGTATATGTATGTATAAATAAATAAATAAATAAAAATAATAATAATAATAAAAAAGAAAATAATAATAATAAACAAATAAAACAAAATAAATAATACAATAAATAAATATTGAAGTGATAACCGTGGTAACACTATGAGATGTACTTATTACTACCATGCTATTGTACTATTCCAGATGATACTAAATGTTTTTGTTTTTGTTTTTTTACGGGAATTAGCCAACCCGGGCACAGGTCAAACGACCCACAACGGAGCCTGGGGGCGAAAAAAAAAGAACGGAAAGAAATTGAAAATATAGAAAAAAAGGTTATACTGTATTAATCTACACCACGAAGATGCCGGAAAACCAGCTTTTTAAAGTGAGACAGATTGTAAGAGCATGGAAACACAGAAGAAGGCAAAGCATTCCACAGTTTGGCTGCGTGAGGAAAGAAGGAGGTACTATAACGGGCTATTCTCGTGTGACCGATATCAACAGAGAAATGGTGGGCACCGCGGGCAAGACGTGTGTTACGAACCCACGGCCTTACCGGCGGTACACAGGATGCCAAATCCCCTGAACATTGCCCGTTAAAGTACCTGTAAAAGAGAGAGAGTGAAGCAACATTGCGGCGAAGAGAAAGGGGAGAGAGGTTGTCGACTAAAGGAGGAGAGTTAATAAGACGAAATGCCTTTGACTCCACCCTATCTAATAGTTGGACAGAAGAAGAGCCACCCCAGATATGAGAGCAGTACTCCAGTACTTGGAGCAACTGCTCAGGAGTGAAGTAGCTGCGGCATCTGTACAGCATTCCCAACTTTCGGGAGGCAGCTTTAGTTATACTAAGGATGTGTGATTTCCAGAACATATTGGAGGAAATGGTGAGGCCTAACATAATTATTTCAGAATTTGGGGGATGATAGCGTCCTGAAATGTAATTGGTGGGAGATCGTCTACTTTACAAAGTGTAATTGGTAAATATTGAGTTTTGTTACTATTGAACTTAACCAAGTTTGTATCTCCCCATTCAGAGATGCTGCACAGATCCGCATTGATAGAAGTAATGATATCAGTTCTAGAAACAGATCTAGTTTGAGAGTTAGGAGGTAAGGGGAAAATGTGGGGAAGAGTGAAGAGTAGAATCATCGGCGTAAGAATGGATAGAATTAGTTGTAGTGTGAAGTAAATCATTGATAAAAAGAAGAAAGAGAGTTGGTGAAAGAACAGAACCCTGTGGGACGCCACTATTGGTAGAGAAAGAGCGAGAAATCGATCCCTCGACAACAACTGCCATGGATCGATTCTCAAGGAAGCTAGAGATGAGAGAACAAAGTGGGGGAGAGAAACCAAAAGAGGGAAGTTTAGATAGCAAAGACTTGTGCCATACCCTGTCAAATGCTTTGGAGATGTCGAGGGCCACGACAAAAGTTTCCCCATAATCCCTAAGAGAGGATGACCAAAGATGGGTGCAATAGGAGAGCAGATCACCAGTAGATCTTGCCTGGCGAAAGCCATACTGGTGATCCGACAAAAGAGAAAGGCGTTCAAGGTGACGGAGAAAATGGGAGTTCAAGATAGTTTCGAAAATCTTAGAGAGGGATGAAGTTAGGGCAATGGGGCGATAGTTAGAGGGATTAGAATGGTCACCCTTCTTCGGGATGGGCTGAACCAAGGCATGCTTCCAAGAAGAAGGAAAAGTTTTGGTTTTGAGGCAAAGGCAAAAGAGGCGAGCAAGCACAGGGGCCAGGGCTTCAGCACACTCCCTCAGAACACGAGGGGGTATTCCGTCCGGTCCATGCGCCTTACTCACATCCAACCTGGATAACACACTGGCAACCCTGCGAGTGGAGATTATAGGAAAGTGCATAGGTTCAGTAGGAGGTGCAGGGGTAGGAGGGGTAGAGTGGGAATCGTCTAAGGTGGAATTAGAGGAGAATAAGGTGCCAAAGAGGTTGGCTTTCTCAGGGGGAGAGTTGGCTATAGAGTTATTGGGACGGAAGAGGGGAGGAAAAGAAGGCGTGCAGAAGTTGTTACAGATGTTTTTAGCTAAGGACCAGAAGGATTTACTAGAGGAAGAATTATTCAGGACAGCAGTCTTTCTTTTAATAAAATTCCGCTTGGCCCTACGAAGAATAGCCTTACAACGATTCCTAGAAGTAATGAAAGAGGTGTGGGTAATAGGAGAAGGAGATAGTTTCATAGCTCGATATGCCCTATCTCTCACCCTGCAAGCAAGAGAGCAGGAGCAATCAAACCATGATTATAATGTGAAAGTTTTGGTAGAAGATGGGATAAATGTACTCATACCGCCCTGTATAACCCCAGCAATGCTGTCAGCACATACTGAGGCATCCCGAGTGGAAAAGCAACATTCATCCCAAGGAAAGTCGGTGAAGAATTCTCGCAAGGATTGCCAGCTTGCCCTCCAATAGTGCCATAGTTGACGTTTAGAGGGGGGTGGGGGAGGTGGTCGTGCCCAGTTTGATTTAATAGAAATAAGGTTGTGATCAGAAGACCCTAAGGGGGCAAAAATTGAGTATGAATAGTGTGAGGGGTTAGAGGTAAAACAAAGATCAAGAATGTTAGCAAGTTGATCGTGTCGATCAGGAACGCGTGTAGGGTGTTTGATTATTTGTTCCAAATCATTAAGTAAGGAAAAAGAGAGTGCCTCAGCTCCACCTGGGTCATCCCTTGCAGAGCCAAGCCACTCTCTGTGACGTACATTGAAATCCGCTAGGTAGAGGATCTCGGTGTTGGGGTGTGTGGATAGCAACGACTCATGGCAAGAAGTGAGATAGTCAAAGAGTTCGAAATAGTTGGTAGAGTTGGGAGAACAGTATAGGAAACAAAGAAAAATAGTCACAGTAGGTAGAGATATTTTGAGCCAGATAACATCATAAAGGGGAGATTCAAGATCCGTGAGTCGGGCTATAGGTGTACGTGTATTGCAGTAGGTGCATACACCTCCCTTAAAACGGAAGTAGGTATAAAGGTTATAGTTAGAGACTTGAAAAGGTTTGGGTGAAGCTGCTTTGGTTAGTTGAAGTTCGGAGAGTAGTAAGAGATCGGGGGAAGAGGTTAATAGATGGTGCTCCACAGAAGAATAATTGGATCTCTGCTGGGCTACAGTCCATATCCTCCTTGCATGACGCACGGATGCCGAGGAGCACTAAGGGAAGCGCATCAGTCCAGCTGTAAGGGTCGTGCTGTGCCTTGAGTGCATCCTTCAGCTGCCGGTGAAACCGCTCTACCATGCCGTTGGCTTGAGGGTGGTATGCTGTAGTGCGTTGTCTAGACGTGCCGAGGAACTGTAGGAGGTGCTGCCAGAGTTGTGACTCAAACTGGGCTCCTCGGTCAGTGATTACGGTTGCGGGGGGGCCAAAACGGGAAACCCAACCGGACATGAAGGCGCGGACAGTAGTCTCTGCTGTAGCATTGGGCATGGGAATTGCTTCTGTCCACCTGGTGAAACGGTCGATGCAGGTGAAGATGTAGGTGCTACCGTAGGATGATGGAAGAGGTCCCACGATGTCGAGGTGTACTACTTGAAAACGTCCTTTGGGAATAAGGAAGGTTTGTGACGATGTATTTTGGAGGACTGGCAGGCCATGCACTGGGCAGCCCATTTCTTAGTATCAGACTTGATGCCGGGCCAGACGACACGTTGCGTGAGGAGGCGCTGGGAGGCACGCACACCCAGATGGCTGAGACCATGGATGCGGTCGAAAACAGCGCGGCGGTGGACGTGAGGCACGAACAGTCTAGGCTGCCCACAGGATACGTCGCACCACAATTTTATCTTCGTGCCAGGAACAGGGAGTTCTTGGAGTGTGAGGCCTGAGGGGGATGTCTTGTATGCTGCCAGGTCTTCGTCGTTCTCTTGAGCCACGGCTAGCTGCCCATAATCAATGGGTGGAGATGAGGGAAGAATGTTGGATATACAACGAGAGAGGGCGTTGGCGATCTCGTTGTGGCTGCCTTTAATGTGTTGGACGTCGCTGGAGAACTCCGAGATGTAAGCCAAGTGGCGCAGGACATGAGGTGTATGTGACTGGGAAGCTGAAGCGAAGGCGTGGACGAGGGGCTTGTGATCAGTGAAGATGGTGAACTGACGGGCCTCGAGGAAGTGCTGGAAATGTTTGACAGCCAGGTATATGGCCAGGAGTTCTCGATCAAAGGCGCTGTACTTGAGGTGTGGTGGTTGAAGCCGTTGTGAGAAGAAAGCAACGGGCATGAGAATTCCGTTGATCTCCTGCTGTAAGACGGCGCCCACTGCAGTAGAAGAAGCGTCTGTTGTGAGAGTGGTCCGGGCGTTAGGTGTGGGGTGGGCCAGGAGGGTGAGGCGTGTAATGTGCTGTTTAATAGTGGTGAATGCCGTAGTAGCCTCTTGAGTCCACACGAGAGACTTGTGAGACTTCTTTGGGCGTCCCTTGAGAAGGTCGTGTAGGGGGGCTAGGACTGTGGCAGCTTTGTCAATGAAGCGGTGGTAGTAGTTGACTAAACCCAGGAATTCTCGGAGTTTCTTCGCCATTTCAGGTTTGGGGAACTCCCTAATCGCAGTTATCTTCTGTGGTAGGGGTTGTATGCCACTGGGCGAGACTCTGTGACCGAGGAAATCGATGGCCGAGGTTCCAAAGACGCACTTAGCAGGATGAACTTTCATGTTGTTGTTCTGCAGGCGTTGGAGAAGGAGTTGTAGGTGGTGGCGGTGCTCGGCAGGCGTCGAAGATGCGACGAGGATGTCGTCAATGTAGACGGTGACAAAATCGAGGTCGCGAAGCATATGGTCCATGTACCTCTGGAAAGTCTGTGCTGCATTGCGTAAGCCAAAACTCATGAAAGTGTACTGGAAGAGTCCAAACGGAGTGGTGATGGCTGTCTTCTGGGTATCTGCCGGTGCTACTGGGATCTGGTGGAAGGCATGCTCCAAGTCGATCTTCGAGAAGATAGTCTTGCCATGAAGTTTGTGGTGAAAGTCCTGGACATGCGGAATAGGGTACCTGTCAGGTTTGGTGACGAGATTCAGGGCTCTGTAGTCGCCACACACCCTCCACTCGCCGGGTGTTTGCTTGGGAACCATGTGAAGAGGCGATGCCCAGGGACTCCTTGAAGGGCGAATGATGCCGTCTTGCAGTAGTTTGTTGAATTCTACTTTGGCTGTGTTCAGGAGCTCAGGGCGCAGGCGGCGAGGGCGTGAAAAGACTGGTGGTCCTTTGGTTTCGATGTGGTGGAAAATTCCTGATGTAGGTGGTGGGGGTAGGGAGACTCGGGGTGAGAAAAGCTCCTTGAATTCGTCGAGCAGGGAGGAGAACTCGTTGGAAGGCGCAAGACAGGTGATAGTGTCGGTGTGTCTGGCACGAGAACCCTGGATCTTGCGTGCTGTAGGCTCATGAATGAGGCATAGATGACTTGGTTTG